>NC_056731.1:92128901-92136401 GCF_019279795.1 Protopterus annectens | reverse complement strand
ATGGAAGCTTCTTGCAGCTAACTCACAGATATACCTGGGACAATCCCCTTATGCTGCCTTGGGCAGTGACATAGGCAGTCTCTCATTACTTCATAACTGTGCCTTTTGTGGACTGTCAGTGATTGGCCAGACTACATCAGTATTCCATACTACACAGACAACTAATCTTCTGCTAATCTGTATGCACAATTCCAAAGGTATGTGCAGTTGACAGTTACATTGTATGTACACTGTCTAGGGTACTTCCACCTGTGTACTGTGTGTATGCTTGGGCCCACATTCATGGCATGTCCATCTTTCAGATGGTGACAGATATTGACATCTGAACAGTGAGTATGGATGACTGCTGAATTGAGTCTTGCTGGGATGCATTGTGGTTGGCACTGCAGTTGTCAGAACATGGCCCAGTCCTCGACAGTACTGGCCATAGGCCACCGCGACACAACCCTCCATGCCTACATGCTGACCATGTCCAGACAATATTGAGCACACAACAACCTAACACACAGACCCCTGCATATTGCACACATGCAACAATCTATCCTGTAAATTGGGCCAGCTCAGGTAATCTGTGCTCCACTGTTATTAAACCCACACGTACATGGTACTGCATTTCTACATAGGATTGTGGGGGGAGGGTCACACCTGACAACTGTAAACATTTGCTATGGCTGCACTTTTATTTCAGGTACTCTGTTGCCTTCCATTTCGTTTTGTATTCTGACCTATCATGCAGACTAAAGGCATATCAGTAGAGTACAGATCTTAGGTTTTATTGACCTACATTTCAGTTTCAGACTTCTTACCCTTCAGAACTAACTTACAACTGCCTGACCTGTTGTAGTCTGTCTGTGTAGGTCTGGAAGCGGGCTGTTCTCCATTGCCATCAATTGGAGGCCTTAGCCTTTCTTTATGGTCATCTACACCTGCCCTGCTGGCTGAGGCTGTTGTTAGGTATGTGAGCCTCACTGAAATGCATGTGTGTGTAGGACACACATTTGGGGTACCACATGTATTGCAGTGGGATTTGTCACCTTGTCTAGTACTGCCTACTTTGTTGACATCAGTATTTGTTATGGATTTCATGCTGACCATATAGGTGTCCAGTATCTGCTGCCATCCCATTCATCCATCTGATTACCTTGCATGCTCACATCCATACCATAGATACAACTAGCAGAACATACTACTCCGTTCAGCAATTGATAGGAAGAGTGACTTACCTTGTGGCTGTGCCAGTATTGAGGATGGTGCTGGAGGGCTGACTATGTCAGATGCACATACTACACTTGCTATACATGTTAAAGCCTCCCCTTTTCTGTATTTGAAAGTCAGAGAGAGGTGTCATTCCCTGGGTTCCTACCGTGTCAGTGTATGTACTATGGGTTGCCTCTTTGCCAAAGCCTGCGCATGCTGGGGCATGCCTTCTTCTGCCTACATGGGCAGGCTCAGGTTGTTCCTCCTCTGAGTCACTCTGTGCCTGTGCTGGCCTTGGCAATGGTGGTGGGATGTGTGGACCTGCCTCGTGCTGTTCCTGCTGCAGCTGTTTCCACAGGATCATATTGTGTAGCATGGCATATACAATGAAAATTTGTGTACATGTAGCTAGAGAGTACTGCAAGGCTCCACCAGATATGTCCAGGCACCGGAACCATGACGTGAGCATCCCAAACACATGCTCTATTATGATACTGGTTTGTGCATGTGCCTCATTATGGAGTTTTTGTTCAGGTGTGTGTGTGCATTTCTGATGGGTGTCATCAGCCATGGCTCCAGTGCATAACCAGCATCCCCCACTAAGAGGCCATATGGGATGTCCCCACTGGCAAATCTCTGGTACAGCTGTGTCATATGCCAGATGTGGGAGTAGTGATAGCTTCCAGGGCTACCAGCACACACAATCATGATAATGCCTTGGGCATTGCACATGACCTGGCAGTTGATGGAGGGGAAGCCCTTGCAGTTTATGCAGACCATACCCCGCTCGCCAGGTGGTCCTTTGATATGTATGTGCATGCAGTCTATAGCACCCACTACCTCAGGGTATTCTGCTATTTGGTAGAAGAGATGCATATTGCTGGTCAACACCTCACGGGTGTTGAGGAAATATATGTGCTCACCGGCATGTGCTGACATGGCATCCAGGAACTGGTGGAGTACCCTGGATGATGATGCCTGTGAGATCCCCATGATATCCCCACTTGGGCTTTGGAAGGTACCTTTGGCTAGTTTTCTTAAGCCTACACATACCTTGGTATCCACTGGGATGGATTCCCCTCTGTTGGTTTTGTGTGTGAGGCGTGGCTGGCACAGCTCAACAATTTGCTGTAGGATGTCCCTGTCCAGCCTATAATGCTCCACTATCTCCAGCTCATATAGCCCCTGGTAGGTTACCTCGGGTCTGTACACTCTTCTCCTTGTCCTCACTGTGGGTTGGTCATCAGCATTCTCATCCTCACCACCCTCAGCCTCTTCCACATATTGATGTACAGCCCCAATCATTTTGTTAGTTTTGTCAAGTAAAATTTCCCATTCTGTGTACACCAGTGGTGTAGAGTTTGTGGGAAAAAACGGAGTGAAAGGTGTTTGCATAGTTTACAGTAGTGTGCTGGGCTGGGCTGCTGCCTGTGTAATTGGCTGATTCTGATACATTTCACCTGACAGCTGTGCTAGTTCTCCTTAATTGCCTTCCTACTGCTGTTTTCCATTCCCATTGCCTTCCTGTTTAAGCCCTGAGGTGTGCCACTCATACCGAGTGCTCATATGTGAACAGAGCTGCTATTTTGTTTTTTTTTTATTTTGTTTAAAACTCGGTGCGCAGTGCATACACCCATTTAGACAATGTGAACATTGCTAGGCAGCCTCAGACACTCCCCATTCCTTAGCTGTGCTTAGATAAGGGAAAACACAGGCCACTGAGGTCCAATAAGCTTACAGCATGCATGACACTCCCCTTATGAGGTCATCTACCTGTTATGCTTATACCATGGTGTTGCACCTACACAATTGGGTGCAAGCTAACACTGAGGGGAAATCTGTGATTCAGTATCTATCCCCTTATTTGCATGAAACTGACTGCTAATGCATGGTTACAAAACTGACACTCAGGCTTCCCCCTCAGCAACCACTATTCCATGGTATTGTCTTATGCATGCTATAGACTATTATGGCAGAATGCTGATTTGGGTTTAAAAGATTATTTCCAACTTTTTTCAATATTTTCGGGTCAATCCCGTTTGCGCACCACTGCCTTACACTTAAACGGTTGAAATTGGCCAAAAAAATAAAAGTTATTTTTTATAATTTTACAACTATTTCCCATGCCAACGGCCATATATTTTGCCATTGACATGCCTACTAATTTGAATACGTACTTTCTTTGGAGCTGTCATGCCTCCGTTTTTTAATTTGCAGTTTCGGTTAGTAGCCGAATATATTTCTGCAGGTTACACTATTCCTGCACAGATGTCTGCCTGCTTCCTGGATCACTAATTCACTTTTTTTGCATGGTTTTCACCTGCAAATGGGGTAATTAGCATACAGGAGCTGTGGCCTTGCAAGAATAGTGTAGGAGTGCTCGTTCCTTTCCTGGATCGCTCGTTGGCCATATTGCATGCAGCAGCTCTTGCACTATTCCCGCATGCTGTGCAGAACTTGCTGAATCCCGGGGATATAGTCGGGTAACATTTCTTCCCATAATAACATGAAGGCATCTCCAGATATCTCTGCTAGACCAATTGTATCATCATTCTTCATTAGTGATATCACTAGACATATCCATTCCACTTACACAACCCTGTATACTGAAAACACGTCTGCATAAATGTATAATAACTGATTCCAGCACCCAAGATCACTATAAAGGGAATCATCAATACTATGCAACTATTTTACCCAAAACCAATTTAGAATAAATATCATCAGAACTGTAGCCAAGTTATTTGGCACCCACAACAAACTTACATATGTATAATCTCTTATCTATTGTAGCGCATATTAAGTTAACATTCACTACAATTATACAGTGATAGCTCATTAGTAGTCAAACACATACAAACTGATTGCTCAGCCCAACCAGAGTACCCATTGCAAATCAAGCACATACCAACAGAAAAGTCCAGTCACTGAAGTACCACTGAGCACACAGACTTTTTTCTATTGGTATATGGTATAGAGGCATTAGTCTCAATTATTCAGATTTTTGCCTCATATTTTTTAGTTCTGACAAATAACTGAGGAATGAAATATTGACACATATTTCAGTTTCAGACTTTCTTTCCTTCGGCCAATACACAATAATGCACATATAATTCCTGCAGCTTTCTAAGTTTGTAATAACATTTGCAACTGGTCCCCTTTTGGAGCCCTTGTCCCCGCCCCTTTATTTATGGCTTTGTTCACATTTCTTGAGCTAAGATCTTGAAAGGTACATATTGAGGCACAGCAAATACAAGGAAAATCAGGTAAATTCTGCAAAACTAAAGAAATGTACTTGATTTTCCTTATATTTCTACCCTGTCTCTCTTTTACCTATTAAATGTCCAGATGTTATAATTAAAATTAAAAAAAGCAATGTCGATCTTCCTTCCTCTGTTACTTGTTTTCAACAGCACTGATGCACTGTGATAGTGTGGGAATGTCGGCCCCATATGCATGTCAAGTAGATCAACAAATGTGGAAGAATGTGGAAACAATATGGAGGAGCACCACTGAGCCATAATACAAGGACATTATTTAAGAAAAGTAACTAATTTCTTTCTTAAATAATGCCATTGCCAATAACTGACTTGTTGGTGTGGATATTTTGAGGATTTACCCATAGTTGTCTTTGTTTAATCACTCAGGCTTAGCCCTCATAATCCAACCACGTCAACCATGGGTAAATCTTCAATATACTCCACAA
This sequence comes from Protopterus annectens, assembly GCF_019279795.1. Lineage (NCBI taxonomy): Eukaryota > Metazoa > Chordata > Ceratodontiformes > Protopteridae > Protopterus > Protopterus annectens. The sequence goes on along the minus strand of NC_056731.1, from coordinate 92,131,498 downwards.
CAGCCAAGATGAAACAAAACCAGAAATCCAAAAATAAGGAACGGAAAAAACCTCGGAAGCTTGAATATTAAAATTTAATTGAATTCCACGACACCACAGTAAGAGTAAATCCACATACACAGCAAAGGAAAGGCACCAACATTAACGCTGTTTAATCCAAATGCGTTTTCGTTTGTATTCCAACACTTCATCAGATGTAATTTGTTAGCCAAATCTACCTACTATTTATACTCTATTCAATCAGTCAATTAAAGAATTCCCTCCAAAAAATTAAGGAATTAAAACACTTAAACGGACATCCTTTAAAATAATGGCTTAACTTTGTTATTATAACTACATTTAATATATGCAACTCTGTTTTAAAAGATTCAACATACTTAGTAGATTCAACCATAAATGCATACCTTTATACAAAACAAGAATTAGTGTTGTATATTTAAAATATATAAAAAACTTTATAACATTTCGAGGACTTAATCTGTATAAAACAGTAATAATCAGTATTAGCTGCCATCTAGTGGCCATTTGCCAATATTGTGACTGAATTTCTAATTCCTAAATAAAATTTATATAAAACTTTTAATAACATAATACCTATTATTTCATGATAAATGTATAGCTAAAACCCTATTTATGTTTAAACAATTTTAAAAAATTTTTATTAAAAAAACTTAGTTTTTATAAATAGAAACATACATTTAAATTTAAATTAAAATTATTACACTAGACCCAAGCTTATTATATATAGAAACATATGTATTACAATTTAGCTGCCCTTAACTTTAAAATAGGAAGTATACTTGTATAATCATTCAAACCCGGGGGGTTATAGGACTCCAGTGGGATTTGCCACCAGAGCTCTCTATATTCGATCTTTTCCTCCCAGAGCCCACCTCTTATATCCTTTTCAGTGTGTTCAATAACTGTAAAAACAAACCTAGCTTCAGGGCATGCCTTAGTGTGTCTATATAGGGCATTGGTCTCCTTACAATTTTTAACATCATTAAGATGTTCATAGATTCTCCTTCTAAGCTTCCTTTCCGTTTTCCCTATATAAAACGACAAACAAATTTTACAAAAAGCTAGATATATTAGGCCCATAGACTCACAATTATAATAATATTCTTCATTAGTTATTATTCTATTTCTACTCATTATATTTACACTATTTCCATTTAATATATATGGGCATTGTGCACATCTACCGCACTTATATGTACCTTTTTTCTTTTTGTCATTCAAATTATTAACTTTCTTATTTTCCAAAATATTTCTTATACTATGTGCATTTTTATATACTACCTTAGCTTGAATAGTTTCTGCTTTCTCAATATCAGTTAAATTAATGAATCTATTCCATTCTCTATGAAAAATCTGTTTTATATTATTATTAACACCATTATATTCTAAAGTGAGAGCTAAATTGTAATTATCCTGTCCTTTATCTATAATTTTATTTATATTAGGAGTATTACATAATCCGCCTCCTCTCATTATAGGGGCAAATCTAGTTTCTCTTCCATTTACAACTTCCTGTTTAATTTCATTAATCAGTTTTTCTGGGTATCCTCGAACTCTAAACATGTTCCCTAGTGTATCACATTCTCTTATAAAATCTTCTTCATTACTGGACATCCTGCTGCCTCTCACATATTGACCTTTAATGATATTTCTCTTACAATGCGCAGGGTGTGCACTACTATAGTGCAAATAAGTATTACAATAGGTGGGTTTCCTATACACTTTACTTTCTAAATTACCCTCTTTCTTATAAATTTCTACATCAAGATACTTTACGGAGGTATTTGATATTGTCCAAGTAAATTTCAGGAAGCTAGTAGTGTGATTTAAATATTCTAAAAACTCATTTAAAATCTCACTACTTCCTGTCCAAAAAAGGACTATATCATCCAGGAATCTACGGTATAGTACCCACCATTTACTAAATGCACATTCCAACACATATTTTTCCTCCCACTTTGCCATAACCAAATTAGCAAAAGTGGGGGCACATGCAGCGCCCATCGCCACACCCTGTATTTGCTTGTAAAATTCACCATTATAATACAGAAAATTATTTTGCAAAACCATATCCATTAAACAAACTGATGCCAGTTTATCATTGTTTGTTAAACTGTTGTCTTCATAAACAATTTCTTCATAGAATTCGATACCTTCTTTATAGGGAATAGAGGCAAAAAGATCCATTACATCTATAGTAACAAAAATAATATTATCTATATCTACTATGTCAGACATGTCTTTCAATAGATCCCATGAATCTTTCAAAATTTGTTGTTTATTTACCCATAAACTTTTGGTCTTGTTATCGACAAATTTGGCTAAGGTGTGTGTCTTAGAGCCATCTGCCGAAACAATGGGCCTTAATGGTGGATCTATTTCGTTTTTATGGGTTTTAGGTATGCCAAATATCAAAGGGATTTTTGGTTTTTCTACCTTCAAAAAATTATACATATCTAGATCAATAGTACCTTCATACAGCATATCTTTTAAGTTCATATCAATTCTACTGTATGCAATATTTATTTCATTTTTAGATACTGTTTCGTATTTGGTGTCATTCCATAAGATCTTGT
>NC_056731.1:92106401-92123901 GCF_019279795.1 Protopterus annectens | reverse complement strand
ATGAAACCTTGTGTTTGTAAGCATCACAGACCCCTTTTATATCTCAAAAATTGTAAGCTGTCATTTATTTCACAAAGGCTTCTTAATTATATTGTTGAAGTTTTATTGTTAACATCCTTTGTATATTTCTATTGTGAGTGCTTCAGCTTAAGCATAAAGCTCCATATATGTAACTAGCTAGCTAGATAGATATGAATTCCACATTATTTACTAACTGCTTTCTGGTCCACCCTCATGTATATGCTTGATTGCAGCAATGTAAATAACTTTATTCCTTCAAGTTTACCTTCAGTCAGTCAGTTAGAAATCAAAAAAAGTAGACTGCTGCTCAATTCTATATCTTTCCAGGACATCTGGCAATACTTTCTTAGTCAATATGTTCAGATATAGAATTTAACAGCCCATTCATACCAAGCTTGGTCTGTGAGCCTTAACACCACCAGTCTAAATGAGTCCCAGTGGAAAGCTAAACTGAAAGCTTGTTTTACTCATGGATTAGAAATTGCCAAGAAAATTTTAGCTTCAGTGGTTCCACATTCTCATTAGTTCTTCTTATAGACTGGTTAACTGAGAAATGATTAAATATAATACAGTTTGGAAAATTGTACCCAGTACACACACACACACACACACACACACACACACACACACACACACACACACGCACACGCACACACACGCACGCACACACACACACACACACACACACACACACACACACACACACACACACACACACACACACACACACACACACACACATTTTTTAGTTCATTTGGAAGACTTTGGAATTTCATGCTTCTTTCTACAGTAGAAAATATTCACATCTTTATAAACTTTATCATCTGCTCTCCAAATTCAGCAGATACTTTTTGAATATTTTTATTACAAACTGGATCTGTGTCAGCTATTGTTTACTATTTTAAACAGTTATTATTTGCAAAAAAAGTGTTGTGGAGTCATGTTCCCATTTCAGTGTCCTGCTCCAAATGCTATACTGCTGGAAGAGTACTCACAAAGTGTTATGCCTATGAGCATGCATTTTTTTTAGACAAATTCCTGAAACAATTAGATTTGACCTTTTGGCCTGAAATTGAGAGGAATGCTTTCCAAACTTGAATGAGGTTGAGTGGAAGGCAAATTGTCACCAGGTTCAAGGAGATGTTTAAAGGGTGTGTGTGTGTGTGTGTGTGTGTGTGTGTGTGTGTGTGTGTGTGTGTGTGTGTGTGTGTATTTCATGGAGCTGCTAGATGATTCATTGAGGAAGAGGAGTATGAATATAATATAATATTTGGTTTTCATATAGCAAATAGTAATGTACCTCCAGAGAAACTGACTAGCACCTTAACAAGGAGCTGCAAAGTGTCTTTCATATACAGTAAGTTGTTTTCTTACTGCAGTATGTTTATATAGTCGAACCCAACAGCAAAACACTTCTAGAAAGCAGTTTTAAATGTAATATCAAACCCTCTACTCAAATCAAAAATGTTGTTTTCTATTTGAATAAAGTGGATGTTTATGGCATTGCATTTCCAGCTGCTTTTCCCTTGAGCTGCTGTTGGTCTCCAGATGTGTTTTCCTGTTTGTCTGTTTGTTTGTTTTTTAGATACTGGTAGTTTGATGAGTAATTTGGGCAATGAGAACATTAGCCATACCTCTGGATTGCTGTATTTGCATGCAGCTTTGCCTTTGAGACCATTCTCCTAAAGCCCCTGTGAGGGAAAAACCTTAGGTGTCAAGCCGTCAGATAATCACAAAGGCTTAGTACAATGCTGAAACCTTCCAAGAAAAAGGGTTTGCATTGCACTAAGCCATTCTTTTTTTCTAAATATTTTTATTAGGTTTTACAAACTAATAACAGGAACCATCACAATAATATACATATAATTTGCATTAATACATAAAATCTATTAAACACTAATGCAAGAATAAAGAAAAAAAAAACAATATCAACTATTTACAAGTGTCTACTTATATAAGGAGGAAAACAAATTGAAAAGTTTAAAGAATTTAAATTTCATGGATGGTTTTGTGTCCATTTATTTAACACGTTTCTGAGTTTCATCCACAAATTTAAAGAGGAAGTCATTCGAGTGGTCCTTTCTTTAATTAATAAAATCTCCAATTGACAAGTGTATTCTTTCATTGATGGACTAAAAGTACTTTTCAGTTCTTTGGCACTAAGCCTTTCTGAATCCATAAGATCCTCTTTTCTATCATTTATCCTCATTGAAAAATCACTTGAACTTAAATTTGCCTAGTGAATTTTATAAAGAATAACTTTGATTTACATTTTAAGCATGCATTTTTGGCCATGATATGTAAAGTGGGTCTATATCATTATATTGACATATTAAACTGTCGACTCATGAAAATGTCGAACCACAAGGTTACCAAATGACAAAATCACTGATTTCTTTCTAACGGAAAGAAATTGATTGGCCATACTCTTACATCTGTCCTTTCCCTGACTGTAGTGCGGTCTCAGAGTTAGAATATTTAGTTAGGGTGTGTGGGAGGGCACAGCCCCCATGTTGGGGGATGTGGGGGGGTGAAGCCCCCCACTTAAATATGTTTGTTTTTGTGTGGCATTGGTGTTTGTCCAACTGATTTCTTTCCATTGGAAAGAAATCGGTGATTTGGCCATTTGGTAACTTTGTATTTCGACATTTTCGTGTTGAACAAGTCAGAGTTGACATTTTAACATGTCAACATTATAATATAGACCCATGTAAAATAGCAGTCCAGTGAAAGTCCAAAGTGAAATGAAAGTATCACATACAGAAAATGCAAATGCTTCTTGCGGTATTTTAACCCATTTTACTGCTTTTAACTACTGGTATTTTACTTAAAGTGTTGTTAATCTGAGCAATAAGATGTTTTGATCATTTGAATCTTGTATCTATTACATTTTTTAAAGAAAATAAGAATGTTGAGTTTTACTTAAAGCAGTGACTTTGGATTGGTATTATAATCATAGCTGGGAGAAGCAGTCTGCTTTAATTGGAAGAAACTGTTTACAGCTTCTCTATGACTAACTTTAGTTCATCATTTTTCTATTCAGCATTAAATTGGAAAATTTTAACACTTTAGCATTAAATAATGTGCTAAAATAATTTCATGATGAGATGGAAAAAATGCAGGAACTTTTGGTAACCTTCTTAAGGTATGAATCAAGCTGGATACCTTAAAATCTGGGAGATATGAAACAAACTGCCAGAATCTATTCTTAGGCTGCAACACCTTTCTATAGGAGGGCTAACCAGTCAAGTCTCGGGTAAATTTGTGGATGCCCATCCAGTCATCTAGTTCCCATTTGAGGGATCATGGTAATTTACACTGATTAAACTGCAGGCATGCCTCTCAATGTTTACCTTCAAACCTAGAGATAAGGTAAAAAAATAATTAGGGATGCTCTTTAAGTGCTGATACTAGTAGAGCAAGGTATTAGAAACACTTTAGGGGTGCCCTCCAAAATCTGACAGGTATGTATGGGTGCAGTACAGGCAACTCCAAAGGGAGGGATCAGAAATTTGATGAATCTGTAGTGGTGACAGGAAGCAACATGTGGTAGATAAAGCTATGCCAATGGCAACACCAGTGTGATAATTATGGAAAAAGAGGGAAAAGCAGGGTTAGGATATCAGAGAAAGAACTCAGCCTAGTAAGTTGTAGGTAGTGAATGTAACTGAAAACATAAATTTAGAGAGGTAAATGGACTACATGATACATTTTATATAATCAAAAATAATATAATAGCAGAGTGAGCATCAGCCCCTATGGAGGTATGTAAGAAATATATTGGAAAGTTTTTTTTCCTAATTGGGGCTGTAGTACACTGATTGAGATTGACTGTTTGTAGTTAGGCTTCCTGGTTATCAGACTGTCTATACTGAAAATACATTTTAAAGTGCGTAAGACCTTCCACACGATAAGTGTCTATTTTTGGTGGTTTTGCAGGAAGAGGCGGTGGCACAGTGGCATTATGAGTAGCACTGCCATTCAACAGTGTTTTGCTCTGGTTAACATCTTGGCTTTGGCTTTTTCTATGTGGATTCTGCATGCCCTACCTGTCTCTGTGAGTGTCTTGCCATGCACTCTAGTTTCTGCAGTACCTCAATGTAATGCAGTAAGTAAATTGCCATTCTTCCAATTTTCCTGATACTGAACATGCAGAGTGTGTGTGTGTGTGTGTGTGTGTGTGTGTGTGTGTGTGTGTGTGTGTGTGTGTGCGTGTGTGCGTGTGTGCGTGTGTCTGTGTGTGTGTGTAAAATATCACTGATTTTTATCTGTGCACACACACACACACACACACACACACACACACACACACACACACACACACACACACACAAAATAATGTTGTGCACATAAGTAACTTTTCTGGGTAACAGTAAAACAAATGTAGATAACAAGTAATTATCTATAAAAATAAGGCATAAAATACAACAAAGAACCTTCAGAAAGCTTCTAAGGGTCTGATGGCCCCTACACATCAGACTGTATAAATGTATTTTGCCATGTACTTAGTAGTGGCCTCTGCCATCAACTGCTGCACCCATTCTATAACCATCCCAGGTCAGAAGTATGTACAGAAGGTTGCTGTAGCTTGTGTGTAAAGCTGAGCATGGTGTGATCATTAGTATAGTTTTTATCACAATCAAACCACAGAAGTATGGCAGGAGGTCAATATTGCCTGTGTTTGGGCTGGGGACAGTGTAGTTATTGTTTCATTTACTTTTCTCACAAATGTCAGAGGTGAGAAAAGAAAGTTACTACAACTTGTGCAGGGGCATTGTACTGAGTAGGAGCAGCAAGTAGAAATACATTACTGTGATCATTATTTTTCACTTTCTTCACATTTACAGATCAGACAAGTATACAGGTGGCTGTCTTTGGGGACAGGGATGAGGAATGTGGAAGAATGCTATGTATATGTATAACAGCAATCACATGAGGCCCTGTGAACCTCTGCCTTCATCCCACGCTTAACACTAGGGGGATGCATAGACAGTGTCTGGTGTCTTATTGGTGAGAAGGGGTAGGGACACTGGGAGTATTCCCAAATAGGATTTATGTATCCTCTCAAACATTTGTCTTGTTAGTTTATTGTGAACTACTAGTTGTCAGCTTTGAACTTTAAGCTTCAGGCACCTCGTGTCTCTTCCCATAATGAAAAAAATAAGACTGAAATGTTTTCTTGCTCATGATTTTTCATCAGGCCACCACAGGATGAAAAGGTTGTGAAAATTCTCTAAAATGTACCTTGCAGCATCTATGACTCTGTTGTGTCTGGGTGCCTGTCTAGCCAGAATCCCTGCTTAGTTAACTTATTTCCTTCACAATTATTACTATGTTTTCCTGGCCAGGTAAATTCATTAAAAAGACAAAAGGAAGGTAAACCTGAATAGCAACACCGAAATTTTTCTTAATCAGAATTATTATAAAAGTTGTCACTGAATGAAAAAAATGTTGTGTATAATGAAAAAATATATTAAAATACATTTCAGAACATAGAGAAGGTTGGGCCTTATTGAAAAAGCCTGGAGAGTAAAGCAAAATTTAAGAAAAGGTATAAAATTAATTTGCATGGTGTGGGTAGCCAAGAATGGATAGAGAACAGGCAACAGCAGTGGGCGATGTGTGCAGAGGGGTGAAACAGTAAGTAGTGGGATGGGTGCCATGGTGCCCTTTACCTAGGATGTCAGTTCACCTTAGGCCAGTCTTGTACAGAGGGTTGTTGTAATGCATCATAACTACTACTAAATGAAAGTCACTGTCAGTGCTCCTCTGCAAAATGAGCCAACATCATGTGATATACAGGCCTGGCAAATTGTAAGAGCATCGTTGCTTCAGTTCTTGTAAGTGCATGCTACTCCTAAACTATGTTATGCAAACTAAATAGTTATAATACTGAAAAGAAACCGCCAATTCCAGGAAACACCCACCAATACTTTATTATAAAACACAAACAGATAAAACAGATTGAACACTTTCTTCCCTTCCAATGGGATTTCATCAGAATCTGTACAAATTAAGAATTACCCCCTTAAATACCTTTTCTTAAAATGATGTCATTCATTAAAAAAACAATGCAACTCATTTAAAGTGCTACCAACCTAAAATCTACTTGGTATTCTTAAAATGGTTATAATGAATTTTTAAATACACATTCTATAATTCAAAGACAAATAGACATATAAAAAAATAAAATGTATTGTCCACAATGAGAACTGATGTTCCTTTTAAGTAACAGGTTGTGCTGAAAAATCATTTTGTATGTTCTACTTTTTTATTTAATATGGGCTTTATAGAAATTATTTCATTTAAGCCCGGTGGGATACTAGCTTGCAACTTAATTTGCCATCTAGTCTCCCTCTCTTCTATGTGACTCCTAAAATTACCACCTCTCGGGATTTTCTTAACCTTCTCTAAAATACTAAAACTGAATTCTTTGCACCTGAGAGGTGCTAATGTGCCTGAATAGGGCATTATTGGTATTTTGAGTACTAATTTGATATGTATGTTCATAAATCCTGTCCCTCAATCTTCTCTCAGTTTTCTCTACATAAAAACTGGGACAGGATTTACACAAGGCCAAATATATTATTCCAGTTGTTTGACAGTTCCCCTTTTCTGGCCTTATTGTGGTTCCTAAAAGATTATTGATTTTTATCATCTCATCTTGACAGATGTATCTACATTGTGAACAAGTACCACATTTTACAGTACCAAACTTGTGGAAAAATACAGATGCCATTTCAAAGTTCTTTTTCAAGTTTGGGCCAACCTTATAAACAAAATTAGGTTTGTTCCCTCCCAAATTCCATAATTTTGGATTTTTTTAAGGATCTGAGGACAAAGCGACTAATATCACTGAAATGGGTGCACGGCCGAAAGACACTTGTTTGAGGTATCCAACCAGCGGAAGTGGACGTAATGATATTGGATGTACCCAAAATAGTGAGTGAAATGGTTCTAAGCAGAAAGAACAATTAGAAACATCCAAGAGGTATGTGAGTAATAACTGTTCAGTGGCACAAAACCACAATTCTGGACATAGTGAAGGCTTTGATTACCTCTTGGCAAAACAGTATATATTTTCCAATCATGATATGAACTATAAAGCAAATAAGGACATTAATAATGAAAGAGACAATTTTGAGGGTTCAGTGAAGGACCTAATATTTCAATTTGAGTCTAAAATGTTTCTTATTAAGAAATTACAGGTTGAAAATGGGTACTTATCTGAATGTAAATTAAAAAAGGTTGTGCCTAAGGGGCTCAGGTTGTATAAATTTCCTTTTTGACTGGACAATGATGAAGGCCTTATAGCTGAATTTATAGAAATGTTTGACAGATTTGGTATGGAATTAGTAGAAAAAATTATTAAGAATAATGACAAGAAGTTAAGTATGTTGATTGAACAAGCAGAAATGTTAGACAGGAAAATAAAAACTGATTTATTGTTTTTAGAATATGAAGCTATGTATTATAGAAAAATAGAAAATATTGACTTTAAATGTAACAGGTTGTTTGAAACAAAGTGTAAAAAAATGCAAAGAGACTTAAATGAATATAATGAGAATAGGGCATATTTAATGAAGGCTGAAAATAAGAGGAAACATTTTAGATATAATTACAATGAGAGTAAAAAAGTTCCAAGGGGAACATATGGGAAGATATTTAACAACGAATATCGTGGTAAAGATAATCCTGACCTTCCACCTTTTCCCTACCATCAGGAATGGGATGTAGGATGGGCAGAAGAAAGAAATCAAAAGTCAATGGGTTGGAACAAAAAGAACAGATACAGGAGATAGAAGGGACAGAAACCATTGTAGAAAATGGAATAAAAAATATTTTTAAGGGATACCGCATTTACAATTATGCAGGAATAGAATTAACAAAGGAACATTTCCAATTATGTATGAAAGGATTAAAATTTGTTCCCACAAGAAGTTTTGACTACATAGAAACAATTAGTGAAGTTAAAATGTTTTTAAGAAAGTTGAATTTAGCTTACTTATGTGGAGATCAAACAAAGAAAGAAAGAAAGGAAATTCAACATTTCAGAACTAAGAAATAAAAGCACATATAATCCACCATTAGATCCTACCTTAAGTTGTTTGGAAAATGCTATTATTGAAGACATATATCAGTTAAAAAGTAACGAACAAAAATTAAAATGCAATAACCTCAGTACAAAAGAAAATGAGGTCTTACAAGTTTTAAAAAGAGATCAGTCCATAAGAATTATGAAGCCAGACAAGGGAGGTGGGATAGTATTTTATGATACATTAGAGTATTCTCAGAAAATATTTGACATGCTTAATGATGTAGAAACATACAAACCATCTTCTTTGAATGAAGTAAACATCAGCCACAAAAAGATAGACTACCTCTTGGAAGATTATTTGCTTGAAGAAAGAATTTCAGGTGATTTATATAATTATTTAAAGGTGTCAAACCCAAAGGTGGCTATCATCTTTGGAATTCCAAAGACACATAAAGGGTTAGACAATCTTGTTTTTAGACCCATAGTAGATGGACGTGGGTCAAAGACTTATCCTTTTGGGATAGTTATTGATCAATGGTTGAAACAGCAGGTCTCAAACAGCGAACATATTCTTAAAGACTCATGGGACTTCTTAGGAAGGATTAGGGATGAATTTTGTAATAAGGAGACAATATTCCTTACTATTGACGTAGTAGAACTATTTACATCTATTCCTAAGACAGAAGGTCTTGAATTTTTTGGAGATTGTTCAAACAAGAATACTCGTATAGGAAAAGACAAGATACATTTATTGGTGGAATTTATGGAGATTGTTTTAGATTACAATTATATTCTCTTTGATGGAGAATACTACAGACAGCACAGAGGTGTAGCAATGGGAGTCTCATGTGCACCTGTTTTCACTAATCTTGTCCTCTTGGATTGGGAACAAGGATATGTATTTAATAGTGAATTTTTGAACATATGAAGGTATATGTGAGATTCCTTGACGATATTTTTATCCTATGGCAAGGTCCAGAGAACAAAATAATAGATTTAGTTCAATATTTGAATCAGAGTACATAATTTTTAAAGTTCACATATGTTTACAATAGAAAAGGGATAAACCTTTTAGATACATACATAGAAAAGGACAATTTGAGGTTTAAATCCAAAGTTTACAGAAAGCTATCCTTTAGTAACTCTTACCTGCAATATACTAGCAACCACCCAACCAAACAAAAGAATAGTATAATAAAAGGTCAATTGATTAGAGTTGCCAGAATGACCTCAAAACAAGATGATTTAGAAATTGAATTAAATACAGTTGCCAACATGTTTCAGGAAAGGGGGTACCCAGTTAAAATGATTAAGGAATATGTTGATTATGTGAAAAGTGAATGGGGCAAGAAATATAAACAATTATTGGGGAGTAAGTGTACCTCACAAGAATGTTTTAGTGTAAAGGAAGTTGAAAATAAAAAGTATGAAAGAGCCATGATTGTCCCATATGGCTTGAAGGCAAATGAGGTTGAACAAATCATTAAAAAAACTGGGTGATCCTTAAAAACAATACGAAATTATGGAGTTTGGGAGGGAACAAACCTAATTTTGTTTATAAGGTTGGCCCAAACTTGAAAAAGAACTTTGAAATGGCATCTGTATTTTTCCACAAGTTTGGTACTGTAAAATGTGGTACTTGTTCACAATGTAGATACATCTGTCAAGATGAGATGATAAAAGTCAATAATCTTTTAGGAACCACAATAAGGCCAGAAAAGGGGAACTGTCAAACAACTGGAATAATATATTTGGCCTTGTGTAAATCCTGTCCCAGTTCTTATGTAGGGAAAACTGAGAGAAGATTGAGGGACAGGATTTACAAACATACATATCAAATTAATACTCAAAATACCAATAATGCCCTATTCAGGCACAATAGCACCTCTCAGGAGTGCAAAGAATTCAGTTTTAGCATTTTAGAGAAGGTTAAGAAAAACCCGAGGGGTGGTGATTTTAGGAGTCACATAGAAGAGAGGGAGACTAGATGGCAAATTAAGTTGCAAGCTAGTATCCCACCAGGCTTAAATGAAATAATTTCTATAAAGCCTATATTAAATAAAAAAGTAGAACATACAAAATGATTTTTCAACACAACCTGTTACTTAAAATGAACATCAGTTGTCATTGTGGACAATACATTTTATTTTTTTTATATGTCTATCTGTCTTTGAATTATAGAATGTGTATTTATAAATTAATTATAACCTTTTTAAGAATACCAAGTAGATTGTAGGTTGGTAGCACTTTAAATGAGTTGCATTGTTTTTTAATGAATGACATCATTTTAAGAAATGGTATTTAAGGGGGGTAATTCTTAATTTGTACAGATTCTGATGAAATCCCATTGAAAGGGAAGAAAGCACTCAATCTGTTTTATCTGTGTGTGATTTATAATAAAGTATCGGTGGGATTTTCCTGGAGTTGGTGGTTTCTTTTCAGTATTATAAGTGGACTTAAACTGCCGGGCTCGAGTTGTGGTTACTATGTAAACTAAATGGTTGCTTAGAAGGGATAGCAGTGAAGAGTGATACATAGACTGAAAGTGTCTGGGAGTCCCCAAAATGCTAACACTGTCCCTGCCCTAACCCTAACTCACATACACACACACACACACACACACACACACACACACACACACACACACACACAAAGACTCTCTCTCTCTCACACACACACACACACACACACACACACACACACACACACACACACACACACACACACACACAGCCTAGACAAATACAGTCTTACCCCCCCATCCCCCTTACCTGTATTGACATTCTGTACCTTTGACATGTCCACTTCTTGGCCATCTGTGCCTTTAACTTGTCCAACAATTGGCCATCTTCACTGTCAACATAAAATCACACCCCCTACATTTCTTGAACGAATGTGCATTTGGTCAAATGCAGGGGAACCTACTATCAATATAGTTTACATCCATTTGAATATACCCTCATTGCTTTGCATTTCCTAGAGAACCCATACATAATCCAAAAAACTGAAAACAAAAGTCTTAAGTTCATCTCTTTAGCCCTTACTACAATCACCATTGTTTGGCAATTAATAAATCAAACTGGTTTGTTCAAGAAGAAAGAGCTGCTTTCTTTTTTAACACTCTGACATACAAATTCTTAAATTACCATTATTGTGTTCAGTTCAAAAATCCCCCTCATTTTAAGAACACTTTGCACATTCTTAGAAATACTGACAATAGCCTACTAACATAGCTGTGGTATGCATGTGCTATAGCAGAGAAGTTATCTGTAAAATTGGCAGAAACAAACTGTAATGAAATTCCTCCAAATATATGACGCTCTAGCAGTCTTGACAATTTTTGTGCAGATTCCTTAAAAAAACACACAATGGGTACAAACCGATGTCATTGCATTAATAATAAAAGATAGAAATACATGCAATTTCATTCTTCATTCCCTACCATCATTAAAAGTATAGCAACTCTAATACTTTTCTGAAATATTTCAAAATGTGGTAGTGCACGCTAATAAATCACATACTAACAACTGATCTCCTGCCTTCCTTCCCTCCCAAATAATTATCTCTTTTCTAATTTTATACACTTTATGTCTTCCATTACGTCAACATTAAACCATCCTCTTCACCCCCGTGTTCAATTATTTGCTAATATAGTTATAACAAAATCAAACTAACCCTGTCAACATTCTGTATGGCATTTACTTGCACATAATAGTCTCTTGATACTGATGGATAAGTCTTCTATGCTTTATGATATGTGTATTGTGCTGTTTACACGTATCTCATTAAATTATGTACAGTGCATGACTTGTATCTGACTTCTAATTGTGTATTTTACTGCTTTTGTATGTATCACATGTTTATCTGTATGTTTTCACATCCTGGATCATACTTGAAATGGGTCTCTTGACCAGTGTACTTACCCAGTTAACATAAATACAAACAATTACATGTCAACGTGAGATATGCCTACATTATTCCAAAGCAGTTACTTTTATTCTCTTTGAGAAGAAACTCTTTGAGCTAATTTTTCATTTATTTCACTCTTTGCTTGTGTCTTACTTCTACTCAAAGGCTGTTCCAACAGACTACTTCAGATTTGCTAATTGACTTTTTTGCCAGTATTTGTTGCTAAGAGTGGTCTTGGAAGAGTTAAAACGCTGCCTTTATTTGTCCTAAAGCAATAAGTGAGGACTCTAATGATTACCTTTGGGAGTCATGATGGAATTTGCATTGTTTGATTTGTTAGAATAGAAAAGACCACACTTTTAAGTTGTTCTCCCCATACTAGGAAGACAGTCTGTGTTTCACAAAAATGGACAGTGCTTGTAGGGTCTATTAAAATGATGACATAGCATGTTTTCTAGTGGTTGTTTGAAGCAGATTGTTGGGGGGGTTTTCAGGGGATATTGATGAGATACTAGACAGTGAATATTCCAGCTTAGGCAAGTTCACATTTTTAGTTAATGCCTTTCTTGCTTCAACAATAAGGAAACATGATATTCCCTAGGAACAATTTTGTTGTTTTAGCACTTTATTCTGTGTAACCTCTGAGTGAGGCTTGAGTGACATTGTAGTGTCTACATGTTGACCGAGATCATTTTGCACAAAGTCCTGGCTGATTGCCTTCCCCAGTGGAATAATTACAAACAGCTGCAGAAGATTCTGTAGCTTTATGGGGAGGGTAATGATCATATTGATGAAATGTTGGCACTGCTTATAATATTACATTTGGATATCTAGTTACATAGGGAGGTATAATCCAGTTAAATCTTACTCTACAAATTGTTGAAATATTTGTTGGACTCAAGCACTAGCATATCATCTCCATACATTGCTAAATGAAGTGTAGGGAAATCTATGAAAAGTTGTTTAGAAATGGAGAGAGTAGCATACTATAGATTTAACTATGGACTGTTGAGGAACTCCATTAGTAAGTTCATCACTGTCCAAAATGAAGTTGCATCAGTTACTGAACATTTTATTTTGAAAGGTAGCAATGAGGACAGCATACCATAAAAGGTCTAAAGTATATTTACTCCAACTTAATGAGAGGTAGCCCATGAGGGATAGTACCAAAGATCATGCCATATCAATACATAATCATCTAGTCAATATCCCATTATTTGTATGGTTGTATACGTCTGCTACTTTGTAAAATGCTGCTATGTATTAAAACAACCTTTAAAACCAATGTTAGGCATCTGTTAGAAGGCCATAACTATTGATATGCTCAGAGAATTGACAATAAACCATGACTGTCAATAGGTTGAAAATCTTGAGGTGATTTCTTTTTACTAGGGTGTTTACATAATAGTAGTGGTATATTTAAACTGGAAGAAATGGTACCGGAGTTGAGAAAGAAGCTGAAAAATATGCTACTGGTTTAGAAATCTACGATGTGGCTATCTTTTGCATGTAGAATGAAGCTGGCCTTATTTTTATGCAAGAGAAGATACAAAGATATCAGTGACTATTTTTTTCTGGACTTCTTTGAAGTTGAAATTTGGCATGGAACCCATTTGGGTATCTACATGTGGAATATCAGTGGTTGTACAAAAGTTAATGGGAATATGGCTTACTGAGGCAGGTTTAAGAGATGGAAGTCCTGAAAGTAATTGAAGGCTATGTTTTTTGTAGACTTCATAGATTAGTTGTTAACATTTACCATATGATCTGTGTTCAGGAACGTTTGAGACATGAAACCAGAGATACTGTCTTTCCTTTCATGGGAAAGACCATTTTACAGATTAAGTAGTAATTCTTATTTTCCTTAAATGTGGGTAGTTTTGGTGCAAATTGTCATCATGGGGGTTAAATTTCCTGTCAGCCAAAGTCTTATATATAAGTAACACTTTTTATATCAACAGTGAACCAAATGCATTTCTGACCCAAAGTCTTCTCTGATTGGCTAAGAAAACTTTGTCTTGATTTGTGATTAGCAGATTTACAAATTGGGGAATGTGCATTATTGACCTTGTTTCATTGTACATTTGAATCTAGCCTACGGTATTTTACATGGAAAACAGAAGTTGATTCATATTTTCAGAGAATGAACTGCCAATGGCAAACTGGTTTGCAATGGCTTTAAGGAGAAATTAGATAGGGCAAGATAATGGTCACTTAGCTTCTTAACCTGTACTGAGAAAAATTAGTGCAGTTAACGAGTAACAGTAATAGCTATACTAATCACAATGATGGACATCTAAGTTGCTTGTGGTCTAGTAGGTTGATTTACTAGCTGAGACAGGTTCATTGTGCTAAGAAGAGTATTCAAGAGGTGACAATCTGATCTAGTGGTATTCATAATAAAATCACCAAAAATGATGGCAATTGTTTTGAGCTTTAAAAGATATATCTATAGCAGTACGAATACCATGGATGTCAGATGTTATGATATGGGTAAAGAAATAGTCTTATCTGCAGTCTAAGGGGGCAGCTTTATAAAAGTGCACCATTTAACACTTTGAGCCATTATCATACATACAGTTGTCTGCAGAAGTATTTAAAACAGTAACTGTTCATTTTTTTTTGTGATAATGAATAGCACAATTCCTCCACCTGTCTTAGTGCATGTCTGATTGTCCTTGTATATGAAGCAATGGTCCAGGATAAAGGGCAAAATATAAAATGTATTCTTTAGCCTTTTGGCTTGTTTATTCCATGTAGAAGTGGCAAGTTCATGTGAGCATTTATTACTTAAACTATTTGTGTTGATTAGACATATTGTAATCCTTATGAGTCATTTGGATTTGCAATGTTTGGATTCATAGCTATTTTTGAGTCAGTTTTTCTGCTTTTATTAGAAGGCTTCACAATTCTTGAGAGAGCTATATTATAAAGGTAAGGTTATAATCTTGGCTTATGGGGATAGGTGAGTTAAAAGATAAGTTGCCTAGAAGCTGTTAATTAAGAAGACAAAGGTGCAAATCATGGAAGAAGAGGACACATGTTTTGCTGCTAGTCACATGGCTTATAAGTACTGTTATGTAAAGAAAGTCACTTTTAAACATTAAAACTGAAAATGTAGCATTGCAAAGATGAGATAATATATCAGTTGATCATCTGAAATGTAGTGAAAAACTTGATAAAGATAACTCAAGTTAACTACATTATTAAAAACTTTAATTGTATATGAAGGATGTACCACCTAATAATGCTTATTAAAGCTACAAATAGAGACATTATCAAAGTCTGAGTAAAACAAGTAATCCCCAGTGGAATAATTACTAGTAGGCCAAGGTGCCACCAAAGGCATGCAAAAGAGAGACTGATGTATGGAACATATGAAAAGAGGGAAGGGAATAACATATGCTGTCACTATAGGGTGTGTTACTTTATTAGCGGAGATGTTTATCTGCAGCTTTTGTGGCCACAAATGTTGGTTGATATTTTTGTCACTCCTGATTATAGAAGAAAAGCTGATGGCATAACCTATGCCACAATAGGTGATGTTATAAATTTGCTGAGTAGATAAACACTATAGAAATCTGTGTCAATGTTAAAGAAAAATGTTAGAGGGACGCTGATAACAAAAATGTTTCATAGTATGTGATATGATGGATGGTGTAAATGACTTAGAATAATACTGCCTTAGAGACTAGGGAAAGTAGACGGCAGTATGAAAGGGAGAAAGAAGGTGAATGTAGTTGGGTATTTGAATGATTATTATCATTAATAGTGTTAGTTCACCGATAGATATCAGCAGCTCCATCTTAATGTAGTTACAGCTAAATGAGGAATCTGCATATGGTAGATTTGAAGGTAGTTGTATTTCTAATATTAAAGTAGAAAGAATGAGAGAGAGAGAGAGAGAGAGAGAGAGAGAGAGAAGAACTGAGAGAGAGAGAGAGAGAGAAGAAATAGTTAAACTGTCTTAATAGTAACTTAAGACTTTTATAAAAGGGGTTTAGACTAAATACAGTGAAGCTTAGGAGTGCTGCAGGTGTTAGCATGACTGTTTTCCATTTTGACATTATAATAAAGTTGTCACATGAGTTAGCATGACTACTTTCAGTTAAGCTGCAGTTATAATATAATACACTATTTGTCACAGCTCAAGACTCAGATACAAAACAAACAAAAAAATAATGGGGAAAATCCCCAGAATCAGGGTCAGTTCTTAAATATTAATCAAATTCACTTTGAAGGTTAATGCAACAATGGATTTGTATCAGCATGCATTTTCTGCAGAATACGGAGTCTGAGATTTTACTTTTTGGCATAATTAACTGACTGTAAAACTCATTGTTTTAGTAGAAAATCAAACGTTTTATGAGATACATTATGAAATTAGGAGGTAAAATGAGGGGATTTTGCAAACTCAAGGTTTCAGCATCAGTTTATCTTTCCCAGTTCTCTTCTTCTCTTTTGATATAACTGACATTTTTTTATTTGTTTACAAAAGTGGTATGTTTCTTGCTCAAGTTCAGGTATCAGGAAAAATGTGGTACTTCTTCGTGTTCGTCATAAACTACCCATTCATTTTTGTAGAGGATTCGCCTAGATGTAAGATGTAGGTATGTTGTTTCAACATAATCAACAGAATCAATGCATTTTTCAAATTAAATAAATAAGTAAATGCTGCATTTTGCTTCTCCAAGATCAGCAGTACTTGTTAAATCAATGATATTTTTTAATCATCACTGCCACGCAATGTTCTGCTTTTCTGCAATCAACATTACTTAAGAGAGCAATATATTTTTGCAATCAGTAGTAAAGTGATATGACCATCAGTCACTTTCAGAGCAATACAAAATTGTTGCATATTGCTTCATTGCTTCTATGCGATCACTTTTATTCACAGCCCTTAACCACTAATGCCTCGGTATCCTTCAATTGCAAACTGACATTTGTTGGGGACAAATACGTGTTACTAGTGTGATAATGACAGAATGCTGTGCCATTTTTGTTCAATTTATTATTTAGAATTGTTAAGAAAAAATATTGAATGCAAAGTTTTGACAATGCTCATGGATAGACAAAGCTGAGTACTTAGGCTAAGAGAGTTACTACAGATATATCTATATCTATATATATATATATATATATATATATATATATATATATATATATATATATATAAGAGATAGAGAGAGAGAGTTAGAGCTAGATATAGATATACATATATGTATAAATAAATATATTTATTTCAGAGATAATCTAGATCTATCTATCTATCTATCTATCTATCTATCTATCTATCTATCTATATATCTATCTGTATGAGTTACAATTTGTCAAACATAGTGAAATGCATGCACAGCTGACAATGTTTACAGTGTGTGTGTGTGTGTGTGTGTGTGTGTGTGTGTGTGTGTGTGTGTGTGTGTGTGTGTGTGTGTGTGTGTGTGTGTATACGTGTGTATACGTGTGTGTGTGTGTGTGTGTGTGTGTGTGTGTGTGTGTGTGTGTGTGCATGCATGTTTGAATTCCCGGAGA
>NC_056731.1:92076401-92101401 GCF_019279795.1 Protopterus annectens | reverse complement strand
ATTAAGTCTCTACAGCCCTGTTACTGCAGGTCTACTTCATTAGACTGAAAGTTCACTTACCCGACTTTCAGATAGCTGAGATGAAAAGGCCGACAACTGCAGAACACCGACATCCCTCTCCAGGTAAGTATTTGCTTGGCCATCCTGTTGAACTTTGCCCCTTACCCCTGCGGTAGTGCGATCTCTGAGTTGATATATTTAGTTGGGGTGGCAGCCCCCCACATAGGTGTGTGCGGTCACATAGGTGGGTTTACTTTCCTTTGGTTTTACTATTTTTCAGGATGGACAAGAGGTTACTTACCTAGAGTGGGAAGTTGGTGTTCTAGGATGTTGGTGTTCTGTACTGTCGGCCTTTTCATCGTGGCTATCTGAAAGTCAGATAAGTGAACTTTCGGTCTACTGAAGTAGATCCGTTACTGCAGAAAGGATTCTAAGACACAAAGTTATAAATTACTCTATATAAGATATGGAAACAGTGCTAAATACTAGCACTGTTGAATAAAGCATATCATTGGATGTGAAAAAATACTTTTGAAGAGGTGTGTGGTGTACGGCAGTTGGTAAAATGTGATAAATAGATAAATTTTCAGAAATTCTACCTTATTGACATGTTCTCTGCCTAGATGATATATTGTAATACTGTAGTAAATGTGGCCAAAAGGGCAGGATTTACAAAGATTAATGATGTACTGAAGTAAGTGCATTGTCCTTAAAATAGAAAGTAAGTGTTTAAGGTGGATTTGAAGCATGTGAGTGATACTTGTTACTAACTGTACTTTATTGCCTTTGGAGGAATTATAGAGAAGGCAGTCATGGAGATGATTACACAATAAAGATGTAAGCTAAGCATGGAATGAGATAAGGTCAAAAGTAGCACACATTTGCTTATAACATGGATCTAAGTATTGCTGAGAAGGAAGGATAGTGATTTAAGTGGATTAGTCAAAAGATGACTGTTATGTAATTGTAAGGCTGGTAGAAGATTTGAAAGCCTTTTTGCATTACGCAATGAGAAGTAAATAGTGGTGGAGTGCACAGAGCTGGCTGTATTCAACATATTTGCAATCTTTGCTTGTTTCTCAACAAATATGTAAGGTGTAGAGGAATACATGAGAGCAAGGCTTTTAGGATGGACTTGGCTCATTTTTATTTTTTGGGTGAGATGATGTTGAAGTAGTAGAGGGATATAAGCGTACCTTAGTTCATGCTCTATACTGACTTCCTTTGAATTGTACTATCAAGGCACACACTATCTCTAGTCAAAAGCAGCCATTTGTGTTCTTTAAAAATCTCAAACTTTTTTGCAGCTTAAAGAAGGGGATATGGCTGCAATTGTTCATGTTAGAATTTCATGGCAAAAATAAGTAAAACTGGTGAACATTTACAGGAAATGTACTGTAGTAAACATAGGTACATTACTCAGACAGTTAAATTCATTTGAACTTGATGCACGCAATATATGTTTTTAAGAATCACCTCAAAAATGCTTAAATAGATTCAAAAGAGTGATTTCTTTTCAGTAATCATGTAAAATCACTTTGTTCTATGTAATTGCATAACAGCAGTTCTGCAGTTGAATAAGACAATGCCCCATACACAGTAAATAAAATAGTTAAGATTTAAAGGACAATGATATATTTCTTATAGTAAATACAGACAAATAGTGATGGCATTTGCAAGCAACTTTAGACCAGAACTACAGAGCTGTCTTGTAAGTAACTCCTCCCAAGAACAATGGCATGTTCCTCGCATGATCTCTCCCAAAAGTAATTTTAAAAGCTTTATATAAAAGCATGTTTTGGGAAATGCCTCAGCAGCTGTTACACATTTCATTAAGTGAAAATCATGTACTCAGTGTTCCAAAGCCAGTACCAAACTGAAAGGAAATGTAAACGCTCTGACTTCAGTATTTATTTCAGTTTGCTTGTAGGTGATGCAGAGATGCAGAAGTTAGGAAAGCATTACTATTCAACTTGGTTCTCAGCTAAGAAGCCCACCATGTGGAGTCTGCATCTACCTTGTTGTTTTTGTTGATTTTTAGTGGTTTCTCTAATTTTCTCCCCCTATATCCTAAAGACATATTTTAGGTAAACAAAGCTTAAAATTGTTCATAACTAAATGAATGTGTGTGTGTGTGTGTGTGTGTGTGTGTGTGTGTGTGTGTGTGTGTGTGTGTGTGTGAAACATTGCCTGTTTGCAGTGAAGCCCTGAGATAAAAAGCTTCACTTTCTTGTAACATATACTATTTTGATGAAATTGGATGACTTTTTTAACAGTGCAGCAAAATGTGACATTTTCAGCTTTAAGCTTATTTGCAGTGCAGACAGAATTTGTCTTTCAGTGATGTCTTTCCTGCAGGTCAAGGGCTAGAGATGGATTGCCGGGAACATGCTGGATTTCACCTCTCCATCAAAGCATGAAAAGGGATGAATTTGGACAAGAGGCAGGTCTGATTCTGTGCTTCTCTAAGAAGGGGTTCAGATTGTCTTGACCTATTTTCAAACAATTTTTGGTGAAGTAAATAGGGTTGCTGCTTCATCTATGACTGTAGTATGCTGTGTTGCTGCTCTAGGTTTTTGTTGTTTTCAATTAAATGTTGATGTTATAATATTAAAGTTAAAAATATTTCATATATACTTATCATTTTGCTTGTTGTTTTGACACAGTTCGATGTTCTGAGTTCATCCTGGGTGTTAGTTTTACTCTGATATTTATATTACTTAATACTTGCACTAATTTCAGGTTATTGATTTTCTAAGTTATTTATCCTGGGTACATAAAATGCTGATATTAATGAATAATTATGTGGACCTAAATGTTCAATAAGGGACTGATGGTGGTAGTTCATTCTATTTCTTAGTTCTAGTTTTTTTTTTTTTTTTGAGAAGGGATGCATGACTATAACTTTGCTGTGTCTTTGGCTGTAGCACAAAACACAGAACAATGAAGTCTGGTATGTCTTGTGTAGGACTGGTCTATGTAGTCGGTGTTCAGAGCAATAAACAATATGTCCTGGTGTATCCTGGTGAATATTTTGTTAGGCTGAGGCAACAAGCTGGTGTAAATAGAAGAGTGACTTGGATATGATGAAGGAGTAGCCACTCCAGGTGCAGGGGGGCAAAAGATTGTACCTTTTTTTTCATTTTATGTTCTTACCATAAATGCATGAGGTGAGAAGTAAGGCTTTAGCACCTGGTACTCCTGCTCAGTAGGGGACAGATTGCCAAATTGGAGAATGTACCTTTTTTCCTGTCATGTATGGCATGAGAGCATTAGACTCCTGGGCAGTTCTCCTTGGGTGAGAAAGAAGAGGTGCCAAATTGAATTGGGGAATGGCCTTTTTATTTGCTCTCATTCAGAGTGAGAGGGAGGAAGAGTTTTAGGTCCTTGAGAGGCAGAAGTCTGGGGAACAATACCAGATACCAAATGAGGCATCTGCAGCTCTGGGTTTAAGTATGAAATTTGGCACTTCTGTCAATTGCTTATGCTTAAACATTATATTATTTAGTCAACATATTTGCCAGCAGCATAGCTGGCTCAACCAGTTGCTGTGCCTCAACCAATCTCTGTGCCAATACCATGAACTAGTACCCTACCCCCTCAGCTAGTTAACTGATGCACGCTAATGTCAGCTGTTCCATTTTAGAGATAAAAAAAAGAATACATGTTCCCTCTACTTGCACACCAATCAGATGGTCAGATACACAATATACCTCCTTTCTCTCCTGCCTAGCTAGTCAGGTCCCATTTCTGTGCCCTGCCCTGACCCTCCTCCATCCATCCATCCATCCATCCATTCATCCACGATCCCTTTTTCCCATTTTTGCATATGGGGACGGATTGTCACTTTAACAGTGACAACCATCTACAGCCAAGGTTTACACCTTGCTGAGGTCTTTGCCTCCAACCCTCCTCCGTTTTATTAAAAAAAAAAAACTTCTAATAAATTGTACCCAACTGTTTGCTACAAATGTACCAAATAGTTGCTTCAATTTATACCCTGCCTGCACAAGTGCTAGGCACTCATGTTTTACTTAAAAATATATTCTTATAAACTGTAGTAAACTGTTTATTTTCACTTTTAAGCTGAAGCAAAAAGCAGTTAATACAGATTAAAAGTTGGTATTGCATTAGATATCAAGATTGGCTGATCACCCCCCCCCCAACACTTTGCACCCGGGGCAGTCACCACTCTTTCCCACCCCAGCTACTCTATACATATTCCTTAACTGCTAACTTCCTAGCCTATTATTTATTTCAACTGGTAATTGGCTCAATTTGAAGTTCTGATTTTATGAAGAGGAATGAAAATTAAGGATTGATGTGTAGAGCATAGGCTTGAGACTTGTAGCTGGCAAGGTTTGAGTTTCATGTACGTTGTGAGGATAGGATTGTTAGTAAAAAAAAATCATCAGCTGATTACCTTTCTTTTCATTTATTATTAACTATTGTTTGGTTCATGTTGGAGTTTTGATTCTATGTTTAACAACAAGCAATAAGGAGTGATATGAGCCTTGTAGGTCTGAGACTTTTACATGAATGCATAACAAGAAACAAGAAATCCAGGCATGTTATTTGTTAAACAGGGACCTGTAGTATGTGTAAAGAAGTAGGGAGTTTGGGGGTTTCATTTAAGATATTAAGTTATGATATTTAATGGACAGTATCTCTTAACTGCCAAGCATGTTTTTCTTATTTATTCTGACAGTTGTTCGCCTCAAGTTTGAGGTTTTTGTTTTGAGCAAGGACCACTAATGCTTGGTGTGCACTGCTGGGCTTTATATCTATAGCCCTAGTGCAGCAAAAGTTGTAAGAGCGAGATGGCAGATGTGTGGGATCAGCAACACTTTCCCATTAACAGTTCTGGTAGTTACAGTATCAAAAGATACTCTGTTTTTCTTTTGATCCCAGAGGAATAGAAGACTGAGTGTACTATGGCAGGGCTAGCTACCCAGCGGTGTGATAATTGGCTGCTCTAGGTGACTGTCACTGTTAATGTGACACCCTGACCCCATATGTAAGAATATGAAAAAGTGGTTGTGTGAAAAAGGGTGTGCTGTGCGTATTATTCCTACAAGATGCTTTTGAATTTATTTCCAAGATTACTGTTGTCTATCTGAGAATGGGAAACAACTTCTTGCAAGCAGTTAGAAGCTGAGAGACAAGGGAACTATGGTTATAGCACATTTAGGCAGTTTGCTTCTCCTTGCTAAGAAGTACATCAAGATATACATTTATCCATCTATATCTATGCATATGCATATGTCATAACAATTTTCTTTCTTTTTCTTTTTTTTCTTGCTTATGTAAGATTGCAAAAGAAACTTTACCAAAGACACTCATGTCACTACCAGCTGATCTGTTATTGAAGTAACAGCAGGGTACAGTGAGTCCAAAAATAGATAGCTCTGGTAAGAAAATTCAGTAGCAACCCAATTCAACAAAAACGACTAGAACATCTCCATTAACTTCTTCACAGAGGCACACAGATTTGGCTTGACAATCAGGAATTCCATAGTTGCCTTGGATCAAAGCAACAATGACTTCAGACAGTAGGACCCCAAAGATGCAACTAACACTAATATTGGAGAAAACTTTAAAAGGGACAGAGGCGTTTGATGATGCTTTTCTTCATTCTTTTGATATGGCAGTTCTGAACATGGTGAAGAACAGACTATGTATGCATAGTGCTAAAAAGTATTAGGGTTGACTTGAAGGTATATTCCCAGCTTGAAGCTGGAGTAGTTTGGGGGATGGTGAGCTACCAGGATTCATGAAAGTAATGATCATGTGAGTTAGAAAGGGTGCTCAGAGGGCAACATCCCCTTACATTCTGGTAGTAGGAGCTTTTTGGATTTTACAACACACATATAATTAATGCAATCATATGAAATATTAAAAAATACTCTTGCATTGTATTGTTGTAACTATTTAATCATAGGCCAAAATCTTACTTATGACATTGCTAATACCCACTAAATGTCTAAAGGGGACATTACCTACTGGAATACCTCTGAAAGTTCCAAAAGTAATACTAAAAAAATCAATATCTTCTATGTGGGATATTAAAACTGCATTTTGGAACTGGTCTTGACTAGTTTAATTTTCCAAAATCAATATTTGGCTTCATGGACTGGAAAAAATTCCGTTATCACAGAAACCCACTGTCCTTAGTGAATACTGACCACTGCCATAAGCCATATATTTTTGGCTCTTATTCCCTGGCCTTCCAAAATTTATTTCTTTGATAACTCTATCTCTTAGCACCATGTTCACGTTTCCTACTACAATGAGTAACAGCTGGCACCTCTGTATTAATTGTTATTCAATATCATCCATATATGCCCACATCTAGTTGCAAACAGTTAAGCACACTGTTCAAGAAGACCAGCTGAAAAGTTTCCTTTATTTTTTCTGTATACTGCTCCTTACCCCACATCATAAGTTGTTATTGAAGCTTTACTTTGTTCAGTGAAATGGTATTAATATCACTGTCTTTGTTAACATGCAAATTGTTATTTGTGTAACACTTTGTGTCATTGTATATGACATCAATACACCCACTAGTTTACTCTTTCAGTAGTTCCACACTATGAATTCTCCCTCTGTATTATAACCATTGTTTCACTCAGAGACCTACCATGTCTGCTGGGAGTTGGTCTGCTGGCTTGCTGAATTTACATAAGTTTAAGTTTAAACAAGCTGCCTTCTTAGCTACTAAACATACAAGCATACATCGTATCTACCATTTTATGACACATTTTACATTCCATCTGAGAATTATAGCTTTCTTAGATATAATAAGCTTCAAAGTTGATATCATTTGATAAAGGCCATATTAGATGTCTAATCATAAATGAGCAAAAATACACTTTTTGTTAAAAAAAATCTTTGGGCATACACCTCCTTTAAATTGTCTGCTGTATTTTCTGATGCCTGAATAAACAAGAAACCTTTGGAGTAGTTAAAAAGCTCCTTACCACATAAAGTAAAAAATTGTAAAACTTTCGATACACAAAGTATGTCATTTTAAAGTTTATTGTATTGACAAAGACAGGCATCTGAATTTTTTTCGATCTGAAAACTCCTCCCAAAACATCATGAAAGACTGAACCCACAATGCCTCATTTTCTAAATTACATACTATATTTCCTGCTATACTGATGCAGCAAGGAAGACTAAAGACAATTTATCAATAGTGGTTCACATCACATTGAAAAGTAACATATACAATGAAGTAACCAAATGCAAGTCAATAGTTGCTCTTCCAAAGAATATTTTTTTTGATTGCCTCAATGTCTTGCTGATTTATATAAATACTTGCTCAATACCCACCTTTTCATTATTTTGTCTGTGTGGTGAGAGAGAAAATCCGATGAGACAGTGAAGCTAAATTATCAAAAAACATAATCTACATTGTTTTCCAAAACTCTTGTAATTTTAAAATTGGGAGCATAAATGGAAAGATGAAAAGAATGTGCAGAAAAATGATTTAGCATGTCTTGTTGTAATGGTTTGAAATCTCATACTTTTTGACATTCCTAAAAAGGAAAAAAAAAATGCGCCCCTTCACCTCAACTTTCAGTTGAGCAAACAGATTACTACTACTAGGCTAACTGCCAGTCTGGGTCATTTTAAGCCTAGCCAATTATTCCATGTGAGAATCAAACCCTGTACCTTATGTCCATAAGGTAAATATCTTAACCATAGCATCTTGTTACCTGCAGGAACATTTTTGTATAACCTATTTCTCATTAGTAATATCTGTGACATTTTCTCTTCAAAATGTCTGCATCTTCTTAATGTGGTGGTTTATGAATTAAACACATTTCAGCTTATGTTTTACTATTTTAGATGTAATCCTAACTTTCATTGCCAATCTCTTCTCAGCCTTTATTAGTTCATTCTCATCACTTGATATAATTTACATCCACTACTTGCACAATTTTTTTCACATAAGCCAGAGTTGTCATGTCTTGTTAAAAATGTGCCCTTTACCTTCTTATTTGAGATGTCTGCCTAAAGACAACACTCCAAACAAAAAAAAAATACAGAACTGATCATTCACTTGCAAGTCATATTTTATTGCTGCTTCTTTGAAATGAAATTTGTCAGTCTCCTATTCTCAATAATTCTCAAAACCCTGGTCATTATTTGTTTTACTCCATTCTACAGGTATATTGCAGTTTCCCTTATACGCTGATAGTTGCCCTACTGACCACATTTTTGGTTTCCAAATCGTCTAGGTCTTTTCCATGTAACCTTTTCCTAGCCAGGTCACTTATTTTTCCTAAATATATATCATTGTTGTTTCTACCACATAATGCACAAAATGTATGTTTGCCATGCCCTCAAGGTAAAGCCACTTTGTGTTAGAGCCAGTTTTCAGACTTATTCAATAAACATATAACCCACATTCTAGAGCAAGTCTAACCATCTTCTATAACAGTCTTGTAACTTTGTGATATTGAGCCTGTCCTCAAATCTATATGCACCCTCAGTGTTGGTGACATAGAGAGAAATAAATACATAACTGCAGCCCAGACTACCCGACTCTGAATAACAGCTTGGGTGCTTGATAGACAGACAGCAAAAATGGGTGTCTCTTCCCTGGTTGCTCAAGAAGCAAGGCATGCACATTCGTGACACACTCACATGGTTTGATTTTATTGCTGGAGAGCAGGTAAACAACCTTGCTGTGCTGCACAAGGGTGGGCAGGGCATCTTACTGATGTCAAGCTCTTGTGGAAGTTCTGCTTGGCATGCACAGAGGTGGAGAGCAACAGGTAAAACACTCACTTAACAAGAGTAGGACATTGGCCAAGGATGCCTCAGGCTCCTATCTGATGCCAGTCTGTAGTCAGAGCAAGTCCAAAGGAGGTAGATAGGATGAGTAGATCCGTCACTTGAGGAGAAGCACTAGAGGCAGCTAAGGGTCAGTTATGAGTGAGGCACAAACAGCTGGCAATATTGGCATCTGCATCAAAGGACACCTATAAATCTTCCTTTTCTAAATAAAAATGAATGATGACTATAAGGCAGGTTTTTGCTATTCTCACAATACTGCTGTAATTTGTGCTGTTGTGATATTTACATCAGACTACCATTTTTAATAAGGGTAAATGCATTAAATGTTTTAATCACATCATTATCTGATAGATCCAGAAACAATATTGCCTGATTTTTCTTTTCGTTTCTTAGACCCACCGTTTCCAAGTTTCTGCCAAAATTCCTTGAAGAACCAGCTTGGTGTGTCATCATAGTCAGTGTTATACTGACATGAAGTGCATTGTGGGATTTTAATTCTTCCACAGAAGAATTGCTTTCTTTCAAACAGCTGTATTTACTTTACTCTGGTAGATTTGTTGAAAATGGTAGTAACGTACAGAGTTGCATACTTTTCCATCAGTAAAGTCAATTTTTGTGTGCTCATTTATTTCAAGGTGTCTGGTTTGAAACTTATAAAATGCTCTGAGAAAATAAGTTTTAATTGGTTTTGTCTCATTTTATGTTAGTTTATAAATCCTTTCATTTTCATTTGTGATACTTAAGCAGGCCTCAACTTTGAAAAAAATACTAAAATTGCTTAAGCTGTCACAATTATTAGGCTGCAGCAAATTTCTACAATCACCGTGTGATGCTAATTATTGTAAGAATACCAACAGCATAAGTAAAGAGGCACATAGACATGAAAGTTATTGAGTCAAGAACTATTCTGTTTATTTTTATTGCAGCAAGTTCCATAGTAAGATTTGGTTATGTGACTTCCTACAAAAAAGGAAATGTGTACTAAAGGCTTCTTACACTACACATTACACCATCATTCTGACTTTTCCTACTTATAGTTAAAGATAACATCAAACAATCTCTCTTTCTACCTCATTTTCTCTTCTGTACCTCAGCAAACTCCTTCCTACTAAAAGTGTGCTTAGTGCCTCTCTTCAACTAGCCTTTCTACAACTGTCAGAACACAAATTCATGGAGTCAAAAAAAAAAACACTCAAAGCACAGAAATATATAACCAACAACTCACTCTAGAGTCTTGAGTGAGTTGTTGGTTACAAATTAATGAAGTGTTTTAATAATTATGAATCTTGTGTTTGACAGAAAATTCTATTTTAAATGTATTCACAGGTTTTAGTCCCACATGCCTTACTTTCTGGCAGAGGTACTCTCACCCTGATTTTTGACAACTCTTAGACTTTATCCTTTCAGTCATACTATCCTTGATAATTCATTCTTATCTTTCTTTTGATCCACTGGTCAACCAACTTCTCTAATTAACTTTAAAATATTGTTTGTTATATGATCATCCAATCATTGATGTTTTCCTTCATAACGGTCACTCATTCTTCTATAACTTTCCAGTGTCTTCTTAGCTACCTTCCACACATATGATACCACCTCACCAACTCCCATCTCTTTCTTTCAACGTCCTCTCTTCCTTCTTTCTTTTTTCCCCACTCTGACACTGGCATGATCTCCATCTCCACCCTTCCTTTCACCCATTTTCTCTCACCTCTTTCTACCAAAAAAAAAAAAAAGTAAAGCTACCAGATGTGTTCCATTCACTCCTTTGTGCACTAATTTGAACATATTTATCATCTGTTGTCTGTCTTCCTTTAATTCTTAACAGGCCCACCTACTCAGTTATCAGCTTCCGGTTTCTTATGCTTCCAACAATGTGTCATATGATACCATTCCTTCCTCTTTATTCTCTTTGCTTTCCTATACCATTCATGCATTTCTGCTATGAGCAGTGCCAGTTCTTTAGATTATATTTCCTGTTACCCTCATCGGGTCTGCTCTATGAAACAAAGTTTTGAATTTCATAGACAAGACTTAACCAATAGATTTGTATCCAGAGGGTATGATTTTAAGAATGTAGCTACTATTAGTGAATGAGCTTCCCAACAGGATAGGTGCAAATTATTGGAATATCAGGATAGGTCAGTTGGGAATAGTTCTTCTATTATTAGATTTACAACTACATTTGGTCGTAATACTGGACATTTGAGACACATTATTGACAGGTATTGGGATATATTATGGACAGATCATAAACTATCAGAAATTCTTACTAAAAGATGTATGTTCTCATATCGAAGGGGCAAGACCCTTGGATCGTACTTTAGTCATTCGAAACATAAATCAAATCTATTGACATGTCAAACTACATTGACTGGTAATAAAGTAGTAGGATGTTATCCATGTGAACACTGTTCATTGTGTAAATATGTTTTAAAATCTAAACAATTTTCTAGCAAAAATACCCCTCAGGTATATGATATAATTTTTTATCAGTTGTAGCTCAAATTGGGTTATCTATCTGGCTACTTGCTCTTGTACTGCATTCTATATTGACCAAACATCACTTACTTTAAGAATTCCTATATCAGAACATTTAAGTGATATTAGGAACAGAAGGCAATCTAATGCCCTATATAAATATTCCCTTAAACACTCTACAGCTGAATTTAGATTTCTGGTTATTGACAAAATCCAGGGAGATAGAGCAAACAAGATAGGATTACATAGCCTACTTAAGAAAAAAGAAACATGTTGGATTATTAAACTAGGGGGGTTATTTAGCCCTGGTTTAAATGAACATTTGTGAGTTAGCCAATCAGAATATTCTTGTGTGTATTTATTTCTTTAAGACATTATGGTATGTGTATCGTTCCCACTGAGGAAGGCAGGTTTACTGCCAAAACTGGTTTGTGTTTAACTGGTTTTGACTAGATTGGATGGTGCATCATTTTGGAATAAAGTTATATTCCACACTTGTGTACTGGCCTTATTTTTCATTTTGGCATTTAGTAGTTTGGCCGTTGCACTTGCTGTAGTGGCGGATTCACTGAGGACTGCTGTTGTCTATTTTTGTAAAGAGTTTTTACTGTAATAGTGCAGGAAGATGTGATTCACTACTGTAGATCAGAGCAAAAGTGTGTACATTCTATATCTTTAAGAAGCATAAGAGGCTGTATGTGCACGTAGAAATTGCAAAATCCCTAATTCCATTTTGAAGGAGCAGCCACAGAGAGAGAGAGAGCATGCATGATCACAGTTGTTAGTTTGTATATAAGTTACTTAAGTTAAAGTCAATAGTCTTCAATAGTAATGTGTTTGTATAAAATAAAGCTGCTTGAACAGAACCCACAAAGACTTATCTATTGTATCCTAGATAAGAGAGAGACATAGTGTCAGAACCGAGATCGAAGAGAGAAGAAAATCTGGAGCCATGAGGTGCAAAGATGACAATGAAGGTAAAACTGAGAGAAAAGAACACAAACAGAGCCAGAAAGAATCAAAGGTAATGAAAAATAGCACAAACTATTTATTTGATACGAAAGACAAAAAGGGGCATTACAAGGGCACAAACCGCATTATCAGGCAAGCAGAAAGCATGAAAAGTTTGTTAATTAACGAAAATGTTTAAAATAAAAGTATTTGATGAAATGATTACTAGTAAAGCAAAATAAGACTGTTTAAGGTAAAACAAGCATGTTTAAAGCAAAACGAGTGTATTTAAGGCAAAGCTGGGCATGTCTAGAGTAAAACGAGCACAAGAAAAGTACAGTGGGCATGGAAAAGGCTTAAATGAGCAAAACAGATATAATAAGAAAATAAAGAGCACATTAAGCAAAAATAAAGCAAGGCGACTGCATGTGTTTTGGCATGGTGCTGTATTTGAGCATAACTATGACTGTATTTTATCAAGGGCATAACTAAAGTTATTTGAAGTGTCTCATAGTGTGTAAAAGTGCTTACAGTGTGTGCTTATTACTGTGCATGTATTTCAAAAAGTTTATTGTGTGCAAAGTGCAACTATTTCATGAAGTACAGTCAAAGTATAGCGATTTTGAAATGTTTCTTGTGCTGGGTGTGTCTATTTGCAAAATGCAGCCATTACAGAGTACTTCTTGTACTGTAAAGAGCTGCCTAACTATTTTGGGGACATTTCAGTGTGCTGCATGATGTTATTCGCAAAGTGCAATTACTTCAAAACGTTATTGAGTTTTGTGCAACAGATGTTCGATTTATTCATATTGTGCAGTTACTTAGCATGTTTCTTACACTGACAAGAGGTGTTTTCCTGCAAAAGACAACATTACAAGAGTTTTACAATGCTTGTGAGTTATTCAGTCACATTGTAAAGTTCTTGATTGTTTCTTAAAATGATGATAAACGACTTTAGTGAATGATAGTAAATTACTTTAGCATTTTAGCCATTTCAAGGATACTGCAGAAGTACGAAAATGTCCAAGAAGTTTATCTCATAAAGTCCAGTTATTCAAAGGTAGTACGAGTTTGTTCATTTGCATGATTCCAAAAAGGCCACAAGGTATAAGTTCAGAGTACAAAGGCATTGGACAAATATTGGCATTAGTTTCTGGCTTATGTGCATGTGTGTATGTTTGTGTCTATTTGCAAAACCCTTCACTGGTATCTGTTAATATGGCAGATGGATTTCAAAAACCCCTACCACTTGTATTTGATCAGAATATTGCAGAGAATTGGATAATATTTGAGCAAGAGTACAATATTTTTATACAAGCAGCTTATGCAGATAGAGATGCACACTCCAGGGCCTTCATTTTGCTAAACCTAGCTGGTCAGAGGCTATAAAAAGACAACGTTCATTTGTGTATGCACCAGCAGTATATGAAGGAGGAGGTGCAGCCCACCATATTGTTGTACAAGCTGAATCAGGGGAAGACTCTGGGTGTCTGAAGCCCAAGTTCAGAGAAAAGTGTAACCCCCCCAGACAAATAAAGAGGCATTTGTTTTACACAAGAGCTCAGAAACCAGGGGAAACATTTGCAGCGTATATAACTGACTTGAGAAACAGAGCTGAAACTTGTCAGTTTGGTGATTTAAAGGATAAGCTCATAAAGGACAGGCTTGTGTGTGGTATTAATAGTGCTGCTGTGAGAAAGATTTTACTTCTGGACAATGATTTAACATTGAGCAAAGCCATAGAGATTTGTCAAATCCATGAGGTGACAGAAAAACACACAAGTATGCTTGCACATGACAAGAGCATGGTTTCAGTTGGTTCCAGAGGAAATGTAGATAGTATGCAAGTGCAACACATGGCAAACAAGACCAGGCTTAAGCATGTGGCATCTACAGGGTTTCCAAATAAGGCATGTGGCTTTCCAAAAAGTTCTAAGAAAGGAGCTTGCACCAGCTCAGTGTAGTACAAGCATGAGTCAGCAAAACCCAAATCTAGCTTTATTGTTAACTGTCACAATTGTGGTGCAAATCATGAATCTTGAAGGGAAAAGTGCTTAGCATATGGTCAGCAATATCACAATGGAATCATTTCCAAAATTTTTGCAAATAAAGTAAGCCTCACACAGTTGTAAATAAAGGTCACACAAAAAAGGAAGTTGATCAAGTAGAGCCAAAGCAGTCAGCTTTCTATGTGGATGGTATATCAGTGCTTGGTGAAACAGCCGATGCAGTGAACTTATTACCAAGACGTGAAGTATTTTGTACTGTCCAGATCAATTGAAAATCCACAGAGCTCAAAGTAGACACTGGGTCAAAGTGTAATGTTATATCAGTAGACACTTTTGCTAGAGTGAGAACTAAGGAACAACTCAATGTAACAAATAATGCACAACTTGTTGCTTATGGAGGTAAAGAAATTCAAACTGAAGGTTCACTGATTCTTTCATGCTATTTGGCCGAGAACTGTTACAACTTGTTATGTAGTCCGAAGACCAGTGCAATCTTTATTGGGTCTCAAAGACAGTTTAAGTTGAATCTGCTTTCTTTTGCTAAAGAAGTCAATCACATAAGTGCATTTCTGAGTTTAAGTTTTACAGAAGCCATTTTCTCAGTGTATGCCAATGTTTTTGATGGCAAGTTAGGTAAACTTCCAGTTGTGTATTCCATTAAGTTAGACCCAGAGGTCACTCCAGTAGTCAGACCAGCAAGAACAGTTCCAATAGTGATGCAAGATAAAGTTAAAGATCATTTGGATAAAATGGTGCAGCAAGGTGTGATTTGTTCAGTCACAGAACCAACGAAATGGGTGTTGTCCATGCTAACCGCTCATAAAAAAGGCTCAGACAAAATCAGAATATCTTTTGACCCAAGAGATCTGAACAAAGCATTGAAAATACCATATTGTCCAATGTGCACAATCGAAGAAGTTGCAGCTCTAATATCGAATGATACTGTATTTTCTGTTTTGGATGCAAAGAGTTAATTTTGGCAAGTGATGCTAGATGGCAAATCCTCATTTCTGACTACTTTTGGTACTCGGTTTGGCAGATACAGATTCTTAAGGATGCCATTTTGAGTAAATTCTGCAAGTGAAGTCTTCCAGCGTGCAATGGAGAAATTGTTTTTCAGGTTATCCTTGTACCATAATAGTAGATGCTCTATTGGTTGGGGGCAATGGTGAAGCAGAGCATGATGGAAACCTCAAGTAAGTTCTAGACAGAGCATGTGAAGTAAACTTGAAGCTTAACCCTCCTAAGTACAAATTCAGACTTCCAGAAGTTATGCACATAGGTAATTTGTTTACGAGTACAGGCTTGAGACCAGACCCGACCAAGCAAGCAGCTATTCTTGAGATGTCAGCACCAGATAATGTACAAGTTTTACAGTGCTTCCTGGGCAAGGTCAATTATTTAGGCAAGTTCAGTGAGTTGACAGTTACTTTAAGAGAGCTCAGATGCAAAAATGTTCCATGGTCATGGTTGGAACAACACCAGAAGGCATTTTAAAACCTTAAGCAGAAAACTGCTACCCCACCTATGTTAAGATACTATGATGTGAATAAACCAGTTACTCTTTCCTGTGATGCTTCAAAATTTGGTCTAGGTGCAGTTATACTTCAAGAGAGCAGACCAGTAGCCTTTGCATCTAAGACACTAATGTGATGCTGTATGCTCAAATTGAGAAGGAGCTTTTGGCAATAGTATTTGTATGTTCCAAGTTCCTCATAAACATTTTTGTTAATTGATAAGGATTTGGTTTTAGTTTAAATAAACTTTATGCTAGATGACCTTCAAAATATATACCTGCATTTGTAATAGGTTATATGGCTTGTGCAACTAATAAGTGAGATGAAAAAATATCTCATCTTTATTTTTTTGTAATTTTCTCAGCTGAGTAATGGTATGAGGCAATTTTCACATACATTGTTAAATTGGAATATAGCTGGTAAATGATCACCACTGAATAACTTCAGAACACTGGGTCTCATTTAAGTAAAGAGCAGGCCTACTACTAGGCTCACAACTGCTCAAGCTGCTACATAAATATACTGCCACATGTTTAACCTCAAAACTCATAAGATTAGCCACATATACCCACAGTAACCTAAATTATACTGGCTATCTGACACAAATCCCACTTTACAAATATCATACCTCTGACCATACATTTGCAATTTTTAGTCCCAAACTATGGAAGACCTCACCCAAACTTAAAGACACTTAATCTTAGCCCACATTCTATGGAGTGCTAAAATCTCATCTACTCAATCAAGATAAATGTTCCTGCAACCCAACAGGCAGGCCATGCAGCCTGAATCAACTAGTATCTACTCCCAGCCCAAACTGCTCTACTAGTTCCCATAATTTCAACTCTCCCACCATGAATGTCTGTATACAAAGCTAAAATATATATTACTCTCGCTTACTAAATGAAATGAAAGCTGGCTCCCTATTACGCTGTCGCAGATGCAATTTGTTGAATGCGTCTTTGCTGAACTGAAAAGCGCAAAAAGGCAAAATAGGGAAGCTTTTTTTCAGTGAATTCTTTCCCTGGGAAAGAATTTGTTTGGCCACTTTCACTACTTTGTCTTTTGGCACTGTAGTGTGATGGGGGGTGTGGGGGGGCCCCCCACATTATGTAATGGTTTACATTTTTTTTGCTTGTTTCAGAACAGAGATTTTTTTTCCCCTTGAAAAAAAAATTGCTGTTCTGAAGATTCGAGTCTGTAAGCTTTCCCTTACATGGGGTCGATTATCTGTTGTTCGCTCTTCTGAGCATGCAATATCACAATATAGACCTAGAAAGCTTTGTGCTAAAATGTATATTGATAGGAGTGTAACTTTATCCTCCCAATTTATGTGTTTTTGTATCCTTAGCATCACACATTCTTTGTATTTTATTCAGTGTCACTTGACGTTTTTGTTATCTCATATACTGTATATGAGTGGTACATTATTGACCATGGACTGAGATTGACATTGGCCAGATGTAATCAGTGATCCACCACAGGTAGCAAATTCAATAAATAAATAAAATAATCAAAAACATTTACCATAAATCACCAAGGTAGGCACAATCAAACAGGTCAAATGAGCCACATGCTCTTTTTTTTCTATCAAATGTCTGGACTGCTGAGATTCTCATTCCTTGCTGTATCAAAAAAAAAAAAAAAAAAACAGTACAGCTACTGGACATTTTTCAACCCAATCTGTCACAATGTGTCCCACCTTGTCAGGCATCACTACATCATAACAGCTGAATCCCAAGGGAATGAAATAAATCACTGCCAGGACCTGTATATTATTGCCAGACCAGTCAACTGTATCTTCTGTCTACAAGTCACGCATATATATGAGCTGCCTCAAAGATCTCTCTCACAACCACAACACTGCCATTCTGTATAGTGCAATCCATCCAGACTTACCTCATCAATCTCTGATGCCAGTGCACATTATCTAAGACCTCATTAATCTGGACATTGAAAATCTCTTAACCCTGGACCGTCATCAGTTTGGCTTTGTTAAATGAAGGTCTTGTCTGTTTAACCTCATTAATTTCTTTGAGAAAAAATGACCAAAGCAGTGGATAGTGGTTATGTTGTGCACACAGAATATTTAGACCTGCCAGGGCCTTTGACACTATTCTCCATGCAGGCATTGTTGACAGACTTGAGAAACCTAAATATAAATCCTTATACTGTGCGGTGGATACCTACTGGTTGTCTAACAGAACTCACATGGTGACAGTTGCAGGTACCCTTCTAAAAGCAAAAAAGTAGTATACTACAGGGCACAATTTTGGATTTATTTCTATCTGGCATCTATTTTTCCTTGAGGAAAACTGTCTTGTCCTATGGTTACATTTTCAGATGACTATAAATTTTGTGTTTTTTTTTATCTTCAACTGATTCACAATTGCTCAAACATGGGTTAGACCATGCTAGCACTTGTTGCAAGGACAATGCTCTCAAATTAAATGTTAAAATAAAGTATCGTAGCTCATTTTGATAAAAAAGCCATATAGCTGATACACTGCTCCATTCAGATACTGTTGTAAGGGATCTTGGCATTCTTGTTGACAATTCCTCCTCATTTGACCATCATGTCACCACAGTAGTTCAGGAAGCCTTTTATCTGGCTTGTACAATTTCCAAAGGCATCTCCGCTAGATCCAAAGAAGTCTTAATTCTCCTTTATTCAAGTCTTATTAGACCCATCATTCCATATAATGCACCTTTTAGCATGTTATCAAAAACATATCATACAGCTTGAGAGACCTCAGAGATACATAACTGAAAAAGATCAGTGTCTGAAAAGTTTTAGTTATGAGGAGAGACTGACAGCCTTCTCTGTACTCAGTCCCTTACAGACTCCACCATGGAGATCTGTGTCTAGCATTTTCATGCCATGAAAGCTCCAACCTTATTTGACCTCTTTTTCTATTGCAGAACTAATGGTACCTCAAGTACCCAGATAAAGGAACTAAATCTTCATCAGCAGATAAATAAGACAATGTCCGTGTGATAGACTCATATCCCAAAATATCCCTAAGCTCTGGAACAAATGTTGATTTCTGGTCAAACAGAGTAGCAACGTTACCACCTTCAAGATAAAATTAGAAAATTGGATGGGCAGCCTAACATTCTTCCCTGATCTATTTTGTCTTGACAAAACTATTAAATAGAGCTTTTTGATTAGGCTTGTAATGGTCTGCAGACTCATTGCACAGTATTTATTTATGAATCTTTGAACCAAAAACAAGGTCATTCCCCTCTGCACATAAATGCATCAATTTGTTCCTCAGGAACCACATCAATAGACTATCACATATTCAACAAAAAAACATATCTAACTGGAAAAAACATTGCCAGCATGTGTGTCAATCACAAACACCAGAAATATATTAGAACCCAACTTTATAATTATGGTAACACAAAAACAATGCAAAATAATAATAAAGGGAGGAAATTGAATGTTACAAGTAGCTAAGCACCTAAAAGACAATATAGCAATGATGATCCATATTCTATAAAGAAAAAGTTCTACACCCTGCGCAAGGGATTCCCATAAGGGAGAAAATTTACATGTAAAGTCTGCAAACCATCATAGTTTTAATAGCCAATAATGTCAAAGTGCACACATAGAGAATATTGTTAATCTGCTTCTAAGGGTGACTGCTATATATAAATGGAAGCCAAGCACCACAAATTAAAGTGATGAACACCTTGGCAAAGGTACCAGACCCTGAAATTATATGAAATTGATGTGTGCCTTGAGACAACAAAAAGAGAGTTAAATGACTTTAAGGAAGAAAGAAGGGAAATAACTGTTAATTTTAAAAAAACATAAATAGATAAATAAATAAATAAATATAATACAGCACCATGATCATGAATGCTCATTAAATTATTCATAGAAAATGGATAGTCATCAAGCTTAAGCTGTAACATGCAAGGAAAGGAAAATTCTATATCGAAATAAAAGTGAGGTATTGCAGGTAAAAGTATTAAGTTATTCCCCGGGATTCATGAAGCTCGGCGCAAGGCCGGCGTAAGGCTTGCGCCGGTGGTGCATGGAATAGCCGGCGCAGTAGCGCCATATGCATATTAATGAGAGTGCACCGTAATCACAGACACGTGCGTAGTGTACGTGAGCGAGCCCAGGTAGGATGCGTCTGGAGGCGTGTCTAAGCCGGCATGAGGTGAGCAACCTAATGTGCTGACAGCCACGGTCCGCCCACAATAGTAATGGCAGCAGCCAGGTCCCGTGCAGAATGAAACGCACGTACAGTATGCAACATAGTACCCGTCCCAAATTAACAGAGAAGCAAATACAAGCCACGAAGGCATAAGTGTACCCGTCCAAGGAGCAAAGGATACGCATAAGACCGCGTTCGTCCCGCAATGCACCGTCAGTGTTTACCTCAGAGAAGGTGTACAGCCGCATGTCAGCACGCCGCACCGACATAGGAGCAGCGACTAAGGTCACCACCTGTCCCACCGTGGTTGGGGCAGTCTCTCTATGGCCAGTTGTGTCCCGAAAAAACGTATTAGAAATGGCTGATGTGCTACGATTGTAGGACACAATGATATCCCGTATTTAATGTAATGGTAGCATGAATTGGTTATTTCTGTAACAGAAATACCTAAATGACACAAGAAACAGAATAAGCAAGCAAATTGCCACAACAATAAGCTTATATTTAGGCAAACAAGTGAAGTTCTATGCTATATAGTGACCGTGTGTATGTGTAGGCCTGTAAAGTCAGATATGAGTCCCGGAAATATCCCAGATCGGAAATTGGAAAAGGTGGAAACCCCAGT
The DNA here is from genome assembly GCF_019279795.1 of Protopterus annectens. Taxonomy (NCBI): domain Eukaryota; kingdom Metazoa; phylum Chordata; order Ceratodontiformes; family Protopteridae; genus Protopterus; species Protopterus annectens. The sequence continues at coordinate 92,080,838 of NC_056731.1, read as the reverse complement.
AGCGACATGGGCATGGTCACCAGGGTTACCTGCTGTCCCAATGTGCCATGGACAGTCCCTGATTGGACAGTTGTGTCCCTGCAACAATCAGAAAAATGGAAAATGACCTCCGATCCCCTGCCAAGACAATTCCCGCAATATACATGTAATAGTAGCATAAAACATATACATTCCTATATGAAACACAGACATGGCATAAGAAAATAAATAAGGAACCCAAATGCTTACAGAATAAGCCTATAGTATGGCAAACAAGTGAAGTTCTGTCAACTGCACTAGCCGTGGGTATGTGTAGTCCTGCAACTTCCGAAGTTTCCACATAACATGCCCCACTATGGGCATTGGAAAAGGTGCCAACCATAATGGTCACAAGCAGTAGTGAGAGTACATATCTGGGTAGCTGTGTTGACATAACAACAGTAAGGAAGCAAGATACCTCAAACACAGGCAAACATGTGCATAGCAACATATCCCACACCCAGAAACTTCTCTGTTGCATACACTGGATGGCGTATGTTGAAGTGTAATATCCAGAAGCAGAACCCATGCATTCGGATGTACTACACAATAGCCTCATTGTACATGTCAGTCCCACCCATGTACACCTCTGCACCCTAACCTGCTAGCATCCGTGTGCAGCTATACACCCACACACAATGTGCATACCTGAAATGTGGTAAGATGTTTGTGTTAGGCAATGCCACGCGGGCAAATACGCACTCCCACATGTCACCAACCCACCGCAGGTACAGATATGTAAATGGCTGCATGTGAATGTGTCTGCAGAATGTGTACATCCCGCATGTAGTATGTACCCGCCCAAACCATATAGGTTTGCATACGACACGGTGCACATAACTGTACACATGTGGACAAGTCGGGTCGTTGGACCACCGCATCGATGAATATCTATGCAGTGAAGTCGATCACATATAGCGGAACACGTGCCTACCAAACAGGACGTCCTAACAGGGTGCTACAGGCAAAGAAGGGGAAGCTGGGACATCACATGTGGAGAGTAGCGTTGCCGGACGGACAAATACACACGGTCAAGGTAAAGGACGGAACAACATGCATATGGCCGGATGGATGTTGTTCGAAAAATATATATAGAAACACATATGAAGTGCCAGTTTAGACTCGAAATACTATATAATGCATTGAATTGTACCGTATAATATGGCAGTAGAACTAAGCCTGCATGTAATTGGTGAAGCTAAGCTGTAGTGTGATGGAATTCTGAACCTGGCAGTAAGCAGTACAGCAGGCTTATGTCTGTCACCATTAATTATTTGCTGGGTTACAGAACAATAAATGTATGTACATGCATAACATCACTCCTTCCCTGAGGAAGATGGCCTTGTGAGCTCTATCGAAGATAACAGTACAACTCCTTACCAGAGAGACAAAGCAACGATTAAGAAATTAACTGTCCACTGTATCGAACAGTCTAGGGTCCTTGAAACAGCTACAATCACAGAAGGACACTGTAATTTACAAGGTGCCTTGCAAGGCTGTGTTATTCTCATGGGAAAACATTTTAAAAGCACGACCCCAGCACCCACGTATGTATAGACTATTGCGGACCATAGTGATGGAAATGCCCTGTGACCGACCACGACAGTAAGGTGGGCAAAAGCTGATTGTAAACACTATATAAAGAAACTGCTTACTGTATAGAGTCAGACAAAACACTCATACTTGGACTGTATATTATTTAGCCTGCCTGTGTACACTACTAAAACTTTCCGAACCCGAGCCTCCTGTGTTATTGGCTGTCACTTAGAAAAGCCTACTGATAACTACAGTCTGGTTTTAACAACTTATTTCACATTGTGATCCTTGTAATCCGAATTCCCTTGGTAAGCTACAGGTCAGAGTGCATGGCTGGTTAGACATCTACGCAGGAGAATTTGCATAAATGGTTCTTCTTGAATGAAAAGACCTCCGACTGAATTGTTGTGTGTAAAGAGGCTGTTTACTGTCTGATCTGTGGCTGAAAAGCGGAAAACTGGATCCCAAGAAGAAAACGTGCAGCCTTAAACAGGAGGCCCAGGTAAGGAGTGTTTGCCATTTTGTCTCTATTGTAGATCAGGGACCAGACTACATTGTGTTTCTGTTAACAGTTGTGATAGCGGGTCAAAGACCTATCCAAATACTGTTAAATCTGAACATAGGTCAGGGGAACACACAGCAGAGTAAATAGTGTTTGTAGACACTACAGTGGATACAGGGAAGGAGACACCACGTGGTATGAGAGAAGGGTACGTAGCAGTCGTGTAGAGGATATGGGAGATTATTGAGGAAACAGATCATGTGATCCGCTTGACGGGTGACGTGAAGTATATGCAATCGCAGAGAGCACATAATGTGAGTTACGCAGCAAAATGGGGTAATAAATATGACATTGATGGTATATTACACAAAATATCGTTACTGAAACATTGTAATCCCTGAAAATGTGATGCACATGTTCCAGGGTAAACACCTGTTCCACCCTGAGAGGGACAGTCCCTCTTTGGCCAGCCGTGTCCTGTAAACAAACCGAATAAATGGCAAATGTCCTGATATCTCAGGACAAACATTTCCCAGATATCTATCAAAATGGTAGCATAAACCAGTAAATTTGTATCTGGAACAGCAAAATATCATAATAAACAGAATAAGCAACTGAAATGCTACAACAATTGGTCGCTCTCCTGGCAAAAAGTGAAATCCTGTCCTACGTACTGGCCGTGGGTATGCCTTTTCCTGGAAAATTACACGTTCCGAACACTAATGTCCCACATTGTGCATCTGAAAAGGTGGCAGCCCTAAGGTGTGCAGGCGACAAAACAGCGACAATTGGGTATCCGTCATGCACATAGGTGGATTGAGGTAGTGTACCAAGGAACAGAACACTACAAATGGCTAAGCATCATACGTTCACAGAGAAGATCATAATACAGTAGTACCGATAGCCCCCCCCCACAACCCCCTACCACCTCCGATACCACATCCAGGATATGAAGCGGGAGGGCACGCTAGTCCCCACACGTTATCCTGTGGCAACAGAGGTAGCACAACGAACAAATGTAACAGAAGCTATTGAAACCACATCCCGAACACGTAACATACCTAGGGACACCCAAGTAAGAAGACAGTCACTAAAACAGAGTGAGGATATCAGTCAATTAATTGAAGTACCGAACCCTCATGCAGGACAGGAAGGCCAGGACCCAACCCCGTGCGTATAGACCGTGGACACCAGAAGATATCTGTAAAGTCATAGAGGGAATTCCCCATCCACAAAGTAATCGCTATTCACCATGCAATACCCCTGTATCTTCTGATCGGAAACCAAAAGGGGAATGGCGGATGGTACAGTATGTACAAGCTGTAAATCATGTAAGAATACTTAGGGTAGCGTTGGTGCCAGACCCACACACTATATTCAATGCTATGAACACGCCACAGAAGTATCTTACCGTGGTACATATAAGCTATGCTCCTTTGCAATACCTATACATCCACATAGTCCGTATTGATTTGCATGTACAGTCAGGGTGACAGACACAGCCATACCCGGCTATCGCGGGGATACTGTGAAAGTACAACGATATTCCCACAGGAGATGGCTAGCTACATTCCGGTGTTAACTCCACCCGGGGCCAGTCAAGTTCTACTTTATGTGGATGATATTCTGCTTGCGGCCCCTACCCAGCAGCAATGTATGGAAGATACAATAGCATTATTGAGATATTCAGCAGAACAGGGACATAAAGTAAGCAAGCATAAATTGCAACTACAGAGAATACAGGTCAATTACCGCATATGTGGTATCCAAGTAGGGTAGAACATCACATGACGATAGGAAGGTAGCAATATCATAAGCACCCAAGCCAACTAACAAGAAGGGAATGAAGTCCTGTCTGGGCCGACTAACATTTGTCAAATCTGGATACCGAACAATGCTTTGGAATCCGCTGTATTGTTTGCCTTAATCTTTAATACACCTATGGCAGCACAACACATACTACACTGGATTACAGTAACAGAAACAGCGTTCTGCAGACTAGAACGATTGATAGCCTCAACAGCTGTAGTAGGTCTCCTGAATAATCATAACACATGTTGTCAGACCGTAGATTGTAAGCGGAGATATATGACGTCAGTCTTGATGCAACAGCAGGGAAGTAAGCAACGCTACATAGCTTACTACTCATTGCAGTCAGACACTGTGGCATGGTCAGTGCCACATTGTGTACAGGCAGTTGTTGTAGCACCCATGGCAGTACAGGCCCCGGCCGTAATGTTACTAGACCACCCTCTCACTGTGAGAATGTCTCATGCAGTTGCGGTCAGTCTGCTGCAAGAGAAGATAGCATTCCTGACCCGTGCTAGACATTTGTCTTGTTTGACCATACCACTGAGTCAACCTCATATGGTGATTGAACG
>NC_056731.1:92054446-92075901 GCF_019279795.1 Protopterus annectens | reverse complement strand
TTTTTTGACACCTTTTCCTGTGACATGTCATCTACATACACATTTCACAGTGGCACACACATTACACACACACAGCGGAACACACGACAAACTCACCTCACACATACACATATTGCCGCCATGGCTCTCAACCTTCTATTTCCAAACTGAGGGACACACATTAGTAATGTGAAACAAATGGTCATAATGTGGAACACATAGTAATGGCATAGTGACAACTTCAGCTAGGTAGGTCATAGGATGATTATAATATGCTGATTTACTTACAGTGAAGAACCTTTAATGAATTACTATGATTAAATTCTATTTACCAGGATGTCATTTATATACATTCCTAACAATGGATGTTTGACAGACATTTTCAATGTGGAACTTTGAGGAACTGCGAGGAACATGAACTGTTTTACACCCCAAATGAGGTACGTTCCTCATAATGTCGTACACTTCACTGGTATGCTTTGCGGCACACCGACGGTTGAACACAATACCTCGTTGGCCGCGACGCGGTGGCGGTGTGTATCTCCGCACTCATATCCTATGGATATGACACGCACATATCCCGTTACTGTACCGTGGACTGGTGATCATCCCGACACGCGGATATGTATTGATGCAGGTTGACATTTCCATGGCTGGCGTTACCTGCTCTGCCCACCCTCCCGGATGATCGGGTTGTCGGTCACTATGTTTACTATGTGGAGATTTGGCGTCTTACTTATCTGTGAACTTGCATCCCTGGGATCCATATTACCCTGTTGTACTTTATATCTGTGTATGCGTACATATATTTCTACATGTGTACTGATATCTATTTCCGTATCTGTGTATGCACATGAGTACATATGTGGTCGACTTGCGGCGATAGTGGCAGCATACGGCTACGCCGTGTGCTGTGGAACCGGCATGCGGTGAGGTGTTGGCGTTCCATGCTCTGCTGGCTACTGGGTGTGTAGTGTTTACGGTGCCTTTGTTGAGTCACACATACGTCCGCACATACGGTACACATTACGGGTGGACATGTTTGTGTGGCGTCCATTTTACTGTGTGTGCAGGTCAGGAGGTGTCAGTCCATGGGGCCTACACTGTCAAAGTATGTGCTATCGTTCCCTCTTTGCCAGGGCATAGGCATATTGGGTACGCCTCTGTCTACCTACTGGGGCTGGCTCAGTGTGTCCATGGCGCTGAACGCCCTGTGCCTGTGCTTGCCCTGGCAGTTGTGGCGGGCTTGGTGGCCTTCCAGCATTATGTCCCTGCAGCAGCTGTTTCCGCAGAATCATATTGTGTAGCATACAACATACTATGAATATGTGGGCACTTGTGCCTGGAGAGTACTGCAAGGCTCCACCGGATGTATCCAAGCACCGGAACCGTGATTTCAACATCCCAAACACACGCCTATGATTATTCTTGTTTGTGCGTGTGCCTCATTATGGCGTTCTTGCATGTGTGTGTGTGCATTTCTGATGGGTGTCATCAACCACGGCTCCAGTGCGTAGCCAGCATCCCCACAAGGTGACCTTGTGTGATGTCCCCTGGCGAATACCTGATACAGCTGTGAGGCATGCCAGATATGGGAGTCGTGGTAGCTTCCAGGGCTGCCAGCACACACATCCATGATAATGCCCTGCGCATTGCACACGACCTGGCAATTGATGGAGGGTATCCCTTGCGGTTTATGTAGCGTCTACCCTGCTCCCCGGTGGTGACTTAATTTCTATGTGCGCACAGTCTATCGCACCCAGTACCTCCGGTATTGTGCCACACGGTGGAAGCGGCGCATATTGCTAGCCAACTCCTCCTGAGATCTGGGGAAATATATGTGCTCATGGGCATGTGGTAACATGGCATCCAGGAACTGGTGTAGTACCCTGGATGCTGATGCCTGTGAGATGCCCATTATGTCCCCGGTTGGCCTTTGAAAGGTACCTGTAGCCAGTATTCAAGCTCACACATACCTTTGTGTCCACTGGGATGGGCTCCCCTCTGTTGTCTCTTGTTCTCAGGCGCGGCCGGCACAGCTCCACTATTTGCTGTAACGTGTCCCTGTCCACCCTGTAGCGCTCTACTATCTCCAGGTCTCGCAGCCCCTGGTAGGTCACCCTTGGTCTGAACACTCTCCTTCTCCTGTGAGGCCTACGGTAGTTGTCGGCACCATCCTCCGCAACTCTGTCTGTCTCTGCCACATACCTATGCATCACGGCCACGGCGGCACCCAGCATATACATATTAAAAGTTGCCCGTCTGTTTACACCCTACGGTGCGGCGTTTGGGAAATCGCGCTGTGTGTTGTGTGCATTCACACTTAATACTGTTGTGCTGTATACCCGGTGATGTCATTGGGTGTGTCTGTGCAGCCGTATCCATGGATTATTTCCATTGTTTTACGGTTGCTACTGCAACGGTATTGCCTTTAGTGTTACATTACAGTTGCCTGCATTGCCTTGGCTTTGCATCTTACATTACTGCATCCTGCAGGCACATGGCATATGATGCATTTTATCTGCAGCCGCAGTTATGCTACCTCTGTACTTGGCTGTGCTATTTTGGTTCTTTGCTCTTTGCATTTCTACTACATCCCCTACTATCTTTGCATTCATATGCCTCCCCTTTCCCGTTATGCAGGGGTCTGCATGCAGAGTTACCAGCTGCCGCCGTTTGCCCTTCCTGGATTGATTGGTGTTGATTGCTCATTACGGCTCCGTTTACACTGCTTCCACATTTCCTCGTATTCTCCGCATTACCTTCCTAAATCCGTGGTTGTTGACGGGGAGGCCATCACATGACTGGTTTGGGGAACTTAGTCATCCTCGTGCACATGCATCTGTGCGCGCATTATGTACTCTCAGCGCATCTATTTCCTCACACGCCAGTCCTGATGCTGTGATGTGCATTGTACAGCCCAGATTTGCTGACCTCCAATATCCTTCCTCCTACGGTGGCACACCCCTCTGTGGTTGACATGTATCTCGTGTAGGCCACTCCTCGGTGTAGTACCGCTGCGCCGTTTGCTCCATCCTTACACCGGCGCCGTTTTTGCGATTCAGTATTATCTGCCTCATTTGCATAGAATTGACTACTAATACATGGTTACGGCGCCGAACACCGCCACCACTCCTTGACAACCATTGCGCTGGGGTTGAAGCTTTACATACATACTATGGTGTGTGGTGGCTGTGCAGCTGATGTGTGTTATACTGCTCTTTAGGACATTGTCATATTATTTCATTGCTTTGCAACTTCTGTGCACATATCCTGGGGGGCTGCTGTTCTTTCTTCGTTCGTGCCATTTATTTCATTTTTTTCATTTTGTGCATATTTTCTTTGGACATTCTCGGTGCCTTTCCACATTGGCATATTGCACCTGTATGATACCTGACTTTGACAGCCTTCCGTTACTCCTAGGTCATGTTTGGGTAAATGTAAACCGCTTTTTGGTTTACATTGCCGCGTCTCTTACGCTTCGCCTCGCCACTCGTGGATCGCTATTTGCCTTCATTTGCATGGTGCAATACCGCACACAGTGTGTTTTGCATACCTACGCCCGGGGCGGAGACGGTCCGGCGCACGCCGGTAGTGCACGTGGAATTCATTCATACCTGAATCGCTCAGCAGCCATATTTGGCGTTATAACGCCGACGCTATGCTGGCGCCTGGCGCAAGGTTCATGAATCCCAGGGATTAACTTTATTCTAAGAAACATTTTAACTTTGAAGAAGTAAACCAAAATCAAGATATAAGAGAGTCTTTTTATCTAGGGTTCATATACAAATCGAAAACATTATGAACCATTAATGCTTAAATAAAATGATATGAAAATTCTATATAAGAAAAAGAAAAATTAATTCAACTAATTACAAAGTACATAAATACACTTAAAAAAAACACTTGTCTCTTTTCAGTTGGAATCACGCTAGCTTCTCTTTTTCTGAATTAGTATTCCTCAGTGATTCATTGCCAGAATATAACCAGTTCAAAGCCATTGTTTTAGTGTAATGTGTTTTTAACAACCAAAAACTAGATCTAGAGAGTAAAAAGTCTCACAACTAAAAACAAAATATAATTTCAATTTCAAGAGACTTGAAGCTTTCCACTTTTAAAGCCTATACTCAAAGAAGACATGTGATATTTCTTTTTGCTTTCAAGGAAGCAAAGTCATTTTTATAATAAAAATGCTGTTTCTAATTTTAATAAACAAGAAAAGACCAGGCCGTCAAAAATAAAAGTTCAATAGTTTATTGAGTACTTACATCAGAAGTCATGAGTAAGGAATATGAAAGTGCTCAATGAGCAGTGGATCTTTTATTTGTTTTTGAAGAACTGGTGTTTTCTTTTTGACATTAACTTTTGTTTATGTTTATATACCAATGGATTTTGTCTTCATAGGATCATAGGAGGTTATTAGGCTAATGATCCTAGGGCCCTTACAAGTCTAGACAAGTTTTATCCTTAGGTTCATAGGAGTGTACTAGGCTAATGGCCCTGGAGCATCTATTAGCCTACCCAAAAAATTCCCTGGCAACATGCTGCCCAACATTATTTCCTAGTGACTCTGTCCAGCAGGGCTACTGAAGTGATCCCCAGGGTGAATTTTCTATTTCCATCCACTCATCAAGATTTCTCTTGAAGAGTGCCAGTGAGGTGCTCTGCTTGACATGTAAGGGAAGTTTATTCCAGAGCATGGGCAGTTTCTGGGTTAGGAACCTGTCCCTCCAACAAGTTCTGTTGATTGTAGTAATGAGGTTGAGGTCTGTGGCACGTGTGGTATGGAGGGATTGGGATTTATTTAGATCTAGCATATCTAGCAGTGCTGGATCTGATATGGCTTTGTAGGTCAAGTAGAGATTGCCTCTAAGTAGAAGATATGATACAGAGAAAAGTTGAAGTTTTTTTTAGTCTTTCCACATAGGACAAGTGCTTAAGGCCTAGGATCCTCTTAATGAGGTATTTTTGTGGTCTTTCTAGTTGTTGCATATGTCTAGTGAGGTACATGCCAAATGGGGCATTTTGCTTGATAATTGGTCTAATGAGGGAAGAGTAGATAGAGACAATGACCTCTTTCTTCCTGGAAGCAAAACCCTTTCTAATGAGATGTGTCACATAGAAGGATTTTCTGACCACAGTAGCAATGTAATTATCAAAGGATAGGTTGCTATCCACTTGCGTTCCCAGATCTCTTATGACACCTTCAGTGTTCAGTGGACTACCATCGATGTGGTAGTTCATGGGTACCATGTTCTTCCCAAAGGGAATGTCGATGCATTTTATGGCATTTATCTTAAGGCCATGGTTCTGACACCAGTCATTGGTCTCCGTGAGGCCTTTCTGTAGAATGTCAATATCATTTGGGGAGCTAATAATGGCTCCCAGTTTGCAGTTGTCAATGAACTTGGTCAGCCAGCGTCCCTTGGTTTTAGCCTGGACTTCAGAAAAGTAGATGCCAAACAGGAGAGTACCCAAGACCGAACCCTGTGGGACTCTACTCATGACTGGTCGGTAGTCTGACTTGGAGTCCGCTACTTTCACTGCGTGAGTTCTATCTGTGAGCCAGTTTACAACACACCTTGTGACAAAGGGGTTGATGCTTAATTTAGTGAGTTTATCTCGGATTCCTGAATGAGGAATTGTATTGAAGGCCTTAGCCAGTTTGAGGTAGGCTGTCTGAACTACCTTGCCTCCATCCACAGCTGTGGTGGCAGACTTGAAGAAGTCTACCAGGTTGAGCAGACAAGATCTACCCTTAACAAATCTGAACTGTGTGGGGTCTAGAGTCTGCAGATTCCCTATGTCCTTATTTATTAGGTCCATGATGATGCGATCCATAGCCTTACATACCAGACTCATCAGGCTAATGAGGCGGTAGTTCCCAGGGTCCATAGTCACACCCTCTTTATGGAGTGGGATTACTGTAGCAGTGCACCATTTGGCAGGGTCAAAGCTAGTTCATTTTGCAATTCATGTAGAACACAGCCCGGGATGTTGTCAGGTCCCATGGAAGCTGTATTCTTCAAGATCCTTGGCCAGTGCAATTTTAAACTGTACAGCTGTAATATTGGGTACTTGGCATTTCTCAGGTATTGTGAATGTCCCTTTAGGGGGTAAGAGGCGGGTAAAGTTGGCACTAATTCTGTCAGCCAGTATATTGGCAATGTCTGTTGGCTTAATATAGAAGTTACCATTGTAGAGTAGCTTCAAGAAGATCTGAACATTGTCTTGTAGATTTTTGATATAACTATAGAAGGCCTTGTGGTTGTCTTTAGTATCTGTTGCAATTTTGTTTTTGTAGCTAACTTTGGAGGATTTGATGAGGGATCTCAGCTTTTTGTTAAGGTTGACAACAGGGTTTTTCCAGTCTTGGGACTTTACCTTGTTTTGCAACAGTTTCTTCCTTCTGTTGTAGAGTTTGTTTATGGCAGGGGACCACCGGATTGGCTTCCTTTTTTTGGAGAAGAGCATCTTGGTACTATTGGGAATGGTCCATTCCATGTATTTGTGTACATGTTCATACAGTGCATTGGAGTATAATTATGCCATCTTGGATTTATTCTCCATTTGCATTGGCGATGCAAAGTTAGCCACCTGAGTTTTTAGAAGCCCAACGTTGACTTTGGAAAAGGTTTTTATGGTGGTTTCCTTTGTGGGGAGTTTGGGTGGGATGTGGATATTCATGTTGACAAACTTGTGGTCAGATCTAACCAGGGAGGAATTGACAATTGGTGTAGAGCAATGGTTGGCCATATTAGTAATAACCAGGTTGAGGATGCTGTTAGCCCTAGTGGGGTAAGAATGAGCTGGTCCAGGGAATTGGAACTGATGAATTCCAGGAAACGTTGAGCAAGTGTGTTGGTACTTGAGTAGTTTTGCCAGTTAATGGAGGGGTAATTAATGTCACCCAGTATGGGGGTGTTGGGTTGGACCTTTATATTTTCCAGGGTGTTTAGGAATGTGGAGTGGGATTTTTGGGACAATGTAGGGGATCTATAGCAGGCAATAACCTGTAATGCAGTTTTGCTCAGTGTTAGTTGTACCTGGAGTATCTCTGATGCATTATTTTGGGAAACTAGCCTGGAGGTGTACATATCCTTTATGAATATGGAGACACCACCGCCTTTAGGGCTTCGATCCACATTTTGGGGCCGAAAGGTGTGGTATGAGTTATAGCCTGGTGACGCAGGAGTGCTTTCAGGTGCCTTGAACCAGATCTCCATTACTGCACAAATGTCGATGTTATCCATTTTGAGGAGCGCTTTGACCGAGTGCATTTTGAGATTGAGACTTCTAGAACTGAGTAGCATAACCCTTAAATTACATTTGCTTGTAGCTGTTATGGTGGTAATTTGGTCCTCTGGACATTGCCTAAAAAAGGCACTATAGGGGTGGCATGGGTGTTGGCCAATATACAGAATCCCAGTGGTGACAGATGCAGGCCATCTCTGGCAAAGCATTGAGGTCTGTCGATCATGTCATCCCAGGCAGACAGATACTGGATCCCCTTGGAATGACACCAGGAACTTAGCCAATTATTGAAGTGAATAATTTTTTTGTTTGTACTGTGGTATCATTCTTGGTGATGATAAGATGCTACTCAGAGCTAGGGTCATGCCCTCCTAGGCTACATGATCTGAAAGCTCCTCCATGTCTCTTTTCATGTAGTACAGGGAGGTGTGTCGCAGGTCATTCACACCAACATGGACAATGACAGAGTCATATCTGTACTTGCTGTGCAGTGACCTGAGTGCATGCATTATGTGGCATATCCAGGCTCCCAACAGGCAGCTGACCATTACCTTCTCCTTATTCAACCTCGTGAGTGGGACATCAGTGTGCCTTACTATTGAGTCATCTATAATAAGTGTATTGGGTAAGCTGTTTTGCCTTAGGGGCTTTGGTTGTCTGGCACACTGTTTGTGTGAGCTATACATCTCATGGTTTGTGCTGTGGTGCAGTGGCTGTGTGCATTTCTGCCTTGGAGGTCTCTGTTCTTTGGGTAGATTTTTATTGAGAGCCTCTGTGAAGGTGGGTGTGTGTTTCCTGTTATTATGTGATAGCTATGAGGGTATGTGGCTATGTGTTCCTTGTGGTGTGGTGCTAGTATTGACCTTCTCCTCTTGACTGGCTACTCCAGTCTTGGCTGGAAAGTGCATGGCTTCCAATCTGGATAAATAAGTGCATCTCATGCAAGTCTGAGAGCTGTGGGGTAAGAGGAGAGGGTTGTCAGTGTACATGAGGCAGTTTTTACATTGCCTCAGGATGCCCAGGTTCACCAGGTTAATAGGAGAAAGCACAGGGAACTAGCCTTTGGACATGTCTGGAGGGGTGTGTAATTTATAAAGCACTGAGGTGGTTTCTTTTATAGAAAGTTTAGTGCTGGTAGCAGTCTGTGTGCTGCAGTAATTGCTATGGAAAGTGCTAGACTTTATAAGCTTGTTTAAGTGCAGAAAAGAATGGAAGTAGCAAGATCTAAGGGAAAATTTGAAGAGTAGACTTTCTGGCAGCGTGAATAGTTTACCCTAGCTTAGGGAAGCTGCATGTCATGCAAACCCACGCAAAAATGGGGTTTTAAGGCAGAAAGTTAAAAGGGATAGAATGCAGCCCAAAATGGCTAATAAGGTACATTTTCAGAGCTGGAAACCACTCCTCTAGCAGTAGATATACTGTTCAGTGATTACCACTCACACTTATAAGCAGAAAGGATTCCCTCTATCTCAGGAAGGTCTAGGCAACTCAGAAACTCCAATACAGTCCTGAATTCAGCAGAACTGAATCTGGACTACTCTAGTAACAGAAAATGGTGGGAAAATGAGCAAACAGAAATTTTTTTAGGAAAACAGTAAATAAATACACTTAAATCAACAATAAATTCACTTTAAACACAAAGCAGGCTAGCACACGTCTGTGTAGCAAACAAACAGAATGCAGTTGAAATAAATGAGATAACTTTGGAAATGACTAAAATAAAGTGTAGTAAGCAGTTTTAAGCTAAAAACAAAACAGAGGTACTTATAATCAACCAACGTCTCTCTTTCTCCTTTCTGCTGCTCTTGTAGTTGCAGAACACCAAAGCCAGATCTGCTGAGCTAAAGCAAGAGCAAACCAGTGTAAACATGGGTTTTTAAGGCAGAAAGTTAAAAGGGATAGAATGCTGCCCAAAATGGCCAATAAGGTACAATTTCAGAGGTGAAAACCACTCTTCTAGTGGCAGATAGCTGCTCAGTGCTTACCACATGCACTGATAAGAAGAAAGGCTTCCCTTTATCACAGAAAGGTCTGAGCAACTCAGAAACTCCAATCACAGTTCTGAATTCAGATTTGAATCCGGACTATTCTAGTAACAGAAAATCATGGGAAAATGAGCAAACAGAATTTTTTTTTTTGTTTTTACGGAAAAAAGTAAATAAATACACTTAAATCAACGATACATTCACTTTAAACACAGAGCAGGCTAGCACACTTGTGTGTGTAGCCAATAAACGGTAAATGTAGTTGAAATAAATGAGAGAACTTTAGAAACGACTAAAATAAAGTGCAGTAAGCAGTTTTAAGCTAAAAACAGTAAATGGAGGTACTTAGAATCTACCAAAGTCTATATTTCTCCTTTCTGCTGATCTTGTTGTAGTCTGCAGTATGCCAAAACAGGATCCACTGAGCTAAAACAAAAGCAAACCCATGCAAACACAGGATTTTAAGGCAGAAAGTTGAAAGGGATAGACTGCAGCCCAAAACAGCCAATAAGGTACACTTTCAGAGCTGGAAACCAGTCCTCTAGTGGCAGATAGGTTGCTCAGTGCTTACCACTCCCACTGATGAGCAGAAAGGCTTCCCTCTATCACAGAAAGGTCTGGGCAACTCAGAAACTCCAATACAGTCCTGAATGCAGCAGATCTGAATCCGGAATATTCTAGTAACAGAAAATGGTGGGAAAACAAGCAAACAGAATTTTTTTCTGATGTTTAGGAAAACAGTAAATAAGTACACTTAAATCAACAATAAATTCACTTTAAACACAGAGCAGGCTAGCACACTTGAGTGTGTAGTCAACAAACAGTAAATGCAGTTGAAATAAATGACATAACTTTAGAAATGACTAAAATAAAGTGCAGTAAGCAGTTTTAAGCTAAAAACAGTAAACAGAGGTACTTAGAATTAGCCAAAGTCTCCCCTTTTCCTTTCTGCTGCTCTCGTAATCTGCAGGATGCCAAAACAGGATCTGCTGAGCTAAAGCAATTCTTTTCTACAATCAGCACCCTTCACCCCTGTCCAAGAGGGACATAGGTTGAACCCCTGTGGTGAATTTATGGTTACCCATCCAATCACCCGCATTGTGTTTGAAGAGGACTAATAAGGTGCTCTGCTTGACATAAAGTGGGAGTCTGTTGCAAAGGTGTGGTATCCTCTGGGAGACAAATCTGTGCTTCCGACAGCTTCTATTAGTGTCACAAACCTGGTTAAAGAAATGTCTTTAGAGCTAGTAACCCATGTACCATTTGAGTTATGGAAATGCAGCATTTACAATAAAGCAGGGTCAAAGATTAACTTATATGCAAGGCAGATATCACCTCTGAGTAGTCTGTATGAAACAAAATAAAGTGACAGTGATTTCAGATGATCCTCACAGGACAGATGCTGAAGACCTTGAAGTTTTCCTGTGAGAAAACTTTGTGGTCTCTTCAATTGCTGCAGGTGCATGGAAAGGTACATAGCAAAGGGTGCATTGTACTCAATTATTGGCCTGATGAGGGAAGAGTACAGGAAGGTTATAACTCTTTTTGTCTGGAGACAGTACCCTTACTTATGAGATGAGCAATATAGAATGCCCTTCTTACCACTGTGTGCATACTTAGTGTATTGCTATTGATGTGGTAATTACCAGGAACATTGCTCTTACTGAAAGGAATGATAATACATTTTTTGCATTGAGTTTAAGGCCATGACTTTGGCAGCAATCATTTGTTTGTGTAAGACCCTCTTGTAGGATGTTGACATTGTTTGGAGATTCTATGACCACTCCCAGTTTGCAGTCATCAGTAAATTTTGTCAGCCACAGACCTTTAGTTTTAGCTTGTACTTTGGAGAAATAGATTCCAAACAGTAGAGGTCCCAAGACTAATCCCTGTGGAACACAACTGGTTACAGGTCTGCTGTTGGAAGTTGTTTCCCCTTTGTTGACTATATGGGTTCTATCAGTGAGCCAGTTAGTGACCCATCTAATGATATACCAGTTGTTATCTAGCTGGGTGAGTTTGTCAATTATGCCTGAGTGGGGGATAGTGTTAAAAGCCTTGGCTAAGTCTAGGTAGACTGTATGCACAGACCTCCCCTCATTGAGGTTCTTGGTGACTGTCTCGAAGAAGTCCACCAAATTTAACAGGCAGTATCTCCCTTTGGCAAATCTAAATTGAGTAAGGTCAAGTGCTTGGAGCTTACCAGTATCTTTGTTGATAAGGTCCATGATGATTCAGTCCATGGTCTTGCAGATAAGGCTAGTCAGGCTAATATGTCTATAATTCCCAGGGTCAGTGGAAGCACCACCTTTGTACAAGGGGATAATGGGAGCCTTTTTCCATTCAACTGGGATGATGCCAGTGCTTAGACTTTGATTAAAAAGACTACCCAATGGTATTGCAAATTCTTATTTGAGCCCATGTACACTGCAGCCTGGGATGTTATCTGGTCCCATGGATGCTGTGTTTTTGACCTTAGAAAAGGCATTCATAACCTACTATTTAAAGATACAAGGTAGAGGACAGGCAGTAAGGACGTCTTGAGGTAAGTATGATGGAGACAGGTGAGAGAAGTTTTCACAGAACCTGTCGGCTAACAGGTTAGTGATGTCCACAGGCTCAGTATATGTGGTATCATTAACTACCAGTTTGGCACAAATCTGGGCCTTTCCTTTTAGGTTACAGATGTAAAGAACGACTGCCTTATGGTTGTCCTTAGTTGAAGAAGATAATTTCACAAGAAGTCTCATTTGCTTGTTTAAACTGAAGATGGAGTGTTTCCAGTTTAGAGCTCACTCTCTCTTACTCTTAGACAGAAATTTTTTCCTGTTATTGTAAAGCCTGTTAATGGCAGTTGTCCACCAGACAGGTTTGCTCTTCCTGGAAGAGCTTGTTTTGGTCCTATCAGGTAAGGCTGAGTCAACATAGTTGTTCAGGTGTCTGTATAAAGCATTTGTGTAGAACGTGGCATAGCTGACAGTTCCATCTAAGGGGGGAGGGGCAGTGAAGCTATTTATACCATCCCTAAGAGGTTATAATCTGCTTTGGAGAAGTTATTTAGTTTAGTTGGTGCTGGAGTGGGGGCTCAGGTGTGATAGTTACTTCAAATGAGACTGTGGTCAGATCTCACCAGGGAGGACCTCATAGTGGGTGTGCTACAGTGGTCCCCCATTTCGGTAAGCACCCAATCCAGGATGTTAGCACACTTTGTGGGACTGTCAACTAGCTGGTCCAAGGTACTGGAATTAATGAAGTCGAGGAACATTTGGGCAAGTGAGTTTGCATAAGAGTGATTTCCCCAGACAATGGATGGGTAGGATGGGTAGTTGAAGTCACCCAAAACCATGATGTCCGGATGTACCTTTATAAACTCAAATAGATCCAAACAAGCAGATTGGGTGTCTGATTCATGGAGGGGGTCACGTAGCTGGCAATGACTTGAATAGGCATCAGATATATCTCCTGGGAATCATGCTGTCTAACCAATCTGGATGTGTAGTTATCTTTAATGAATATTGATACACTGCCTTCTTTAGTTTTCATGCCTTCAGTTTGAACATGTGGAAGGAGGTGTAAGCTGATATGGCTGGGATGCTCTCTACAGTCATGAACCAGGTCTCCACGATTGCACAAATGTCAATGTCTTCCAAGTTGAGGACTGCTTCCAGTTAATGCAGTTTCGTGTTAAGACTCCTAGCATTTAGCAGTAAAATCTTGAGGTTGTTTTTAGACATTGGGAATTTTGTCCTTGAGATCCTGTCTAAAAAGGCACTATGGGGATGGCAAGAGTCTTGGCCAGTAGCAGAAATCCTAGGGGTGACAGATGAAGACCATCTCTGGCAAAGCATCGAGATCTGTTGATCATGTCATCCAAGGCAGACAGAAACTGGATCCCCTTGGAATGACATCAGAAACTAAGCCAATTATTGAAGTCAATCATTTTCTCTTTGTATCAAGGCATCATCATAGCTGAAGGTAAAATGCTGCTTAAGGGTAGAGACATACCAGCCTGAGACACATAGTCCAAGAGCACAATCATGTCTCTTTTCATATAGCACAGAAAGGCACGTCTCAAGTCATTCACACCAACATGGACTATGATGGAGTCATAACAGTACCCTTTGTTGAGAGACTTAAGTGCATGTGTGATATACTGCATCCTGGGACCTGACAGACAGCTGACCATGACCTTCTTGTCCAACCCAGTGAGAGGGACATCTGTGTGTCTCATGATGGAATCACCTATTACTAAGGTTTTGTGTTTTGCCTTAAGGGATTGACAGGTGAGAAACTGGTATGGCAACTATTATGTATATCGTGTTCTGCAGAGGAAGTATTATGTGTAGCATGCATGTGTTTGTGTTTAGGATGTCTACGGTTTTTAGGGGAGGGCATACCCAGCAGGGGGAGCTCATAAACAAAACACCCTTGAAAATACTGAGACTGTAACTTCTCACAGTAGAAATAATGGCTACAACTATGATGAATTGCCCAGGAGAAGTGAGAGGCTTGCACAAAAAAGTACCAACAGTATGCAGCAGGGTTTTCAACTTCCCCAGGGCAGACCGAGGGTGAAATCAAATCAATACCAGCAGAATGTATGGGGCAGGAGACGTTGAGCAATGACCATTCTGTTAACAAAGATGACATAAAGGTCTCTAGAGTTGTAAGTGAGCACGGCTTGTGCAGTGTTCACACATTTGACAGTTTCAGTATATATAATTACACAGACATAAATATTACCAAAGATTTTTTTGAATTATTTACTAAAGGACTACAATTTGTACCCAACAAGCCAGCTTTTCTTCCTAAGCTTTTAATTGAGCTTAAATTGTTTGTAAGAAACTTAAATTTAACTGCTATTTTCAAAAATCAGGCCCCACTTGAAACTACTCTGGGTAGAAGTAGCACTTTTAACCCCCCTGTCCACCCTAAACTAAAAATGTTTGAAGAAATTATAGAAAAAATTTTTAGGGATAATTTAGATAGAAACAGGAATTATGGCTCTACTAATTTCCCTGAATATTTGCAGAAGGTGGTTAACAATTTAAAGAAGAATAAAATCAGAGTAATGAAGCCGGACAAGGGAGGGGGTATAGTGCTCATGAAGCAACTTGAATATGAGAATTACATCTTTGCTTTGTTACAAAACACTAACACCTATGAACCAAGCTCTTTGAATGAGCTTAACATAGCAGTGAGTAAAATCAAATACTATATACATGATTTATTACTGCAAGGATTTTTGGATGAGAGAACTCACAATTTTTTACTTGTACCTAAACCTAAAACAGCTGTACTCTTTGGTATCCCCAAGGTGCATAAGGGACTTGCTCCTTTAAAATTTCGTCCTATCGTATCAGGAGCAGGCAGTGTAACTGAATCTCTGAGTAAATTCATTGACTTCCACCTGAAAAAATATGTTAAGCAACTAGATTTTGTTTGTAAAGATTCATGGGAGTTCCTTACCAATATAAATCAAGAAATTGACAATTCTAATTTGTTTATGGTAACAATAGATATTGTCGAATTATTTCCGAGCATACCGCACGAGCAAGGTATGGATTGGTTCGGAGAAGTTATTGTTAAGGAATCAGGACTTAGCACTGATCTAGTTAACACAATACTAGAATTTATGAGAATTGTGCTGCATAACAACTTTATAAATTTTAATGAAGAATTCTACAAACAAAAGAGTGGGGTGGCTATGGGCGCCCCATGCGCTACTGCATATGCAAATATAGTTTTGCACAAGTGGGAGAAGGAATTCATACACAACACCAGCTGGAAAGAACATATTGTATTTTACAAAAGGTTTTTGGACGATATTTGCATCCTATGGTCAGGTACAGAACAACAATTTTTAGGATTTATAGAGTACCTGGAGAACACCACTTGTTTTCTCAGATTCACTTACACGTTGAGTAAAGAAAGTTTGAATTACTTGGACATTACATTAACAAAAAGACCTAATCAAAAAGGTTTTACTTCACGAATATACAGGAAAGAAACACACTGTAATGCATACTTGCACTACGATAGTGGTCATCCCTGGCACATCAAAAAGGGCATCATTAAAGGACAGCTAGTAAGAGCGTCCAGAATGTGTAGTACAGACAAACTATTTCAAGATGAGGCAGAATTTTTAAAAAAAGCTTTTTACATTAGAGGTTATCCTTTTGAATTGTTCCAGGTTATACTGGATGAAATTGTTCATAGAAGAGGGAACGATCTCAAACCGCTGTTGGGAATAGGGCCTGTAGTACTCAGCAAGCAACATGATACAAAATGTGATAAGCATAAGAATTTTGTATATACATATTCGCAGGACTCTTTGCTAATTGAAAACACTATCAGGAATTTATGGCCTATGATTACATCACAAGATGAATTTAATAAGTTATTTCCTGAACATATAACTTTTACTAGGAAAAGGAACATCAATTTGAAGGAATATTTGAACAAAACATTCAATCAGAAGAGAAACAGCAAGCTCTAGTAGCAAAAGAAAAGGCACTTTTGCATGCGGTAGATGCAAGCAATGTTCCTATCTTATTAACAAAGAGCAGGTTCACATTCCTCACGTAAAAGCACCTTGTATGCAAAGTGCAATTACAATTGTAATTCATCTGGAGTTATATATATAGGATTTTGCCAAAATGCCCATCCTTTTATGTGGGCAAAACTGAGAGGCAGTTAAACGCAGAATATATGAACACATAAACGACATTAAAACAAGGAAAGAGACAAGTGCTTTACAAGCATTCTCTCAGTTGTAAAACATGGCATTAAAGTTTTTGTGGTGGACAATGTAAAACAAGACTTGAGAGGAGGAGACTGGGAAACAATGTTGGGGATCAAAGAATTAACCTGGCAACTAAGGCTTAATGCAACCAAATATCCAGGCATTAATGAAGGGATAAGTTTAGGGACATTCTTAGGGCTAGAAGAAACAGGATCAACTGAAGTACCCCACATTGTTTCAACTTTTAGGGGTAACTGTATTAATGGTTCTGAATCTGGTCATTGCTGAGTTTCTAAGGTTCAACTATCATCTAAAAGCATTAAATATTAAAATAGTCATGTTTACAGTATTATTAGTTGTTTTATTGTTACCTAAACCAAGCAGTATATTTTAACATATTTTTTAATGAATTAAATAGGTTAGGGGTTTGTATTAAGTATTTAATTGACATTTTCAAAACTTGCACATTGTTCTGAAGTTATGAAAAAGGGAAATGTGTTTGTGGTTACAAAATGTGTGTTTAAAGTACTCGAAAGGAAAGTATTTCATTTCAACATAAACTTTTGTAACTTATTTTTCACACAATAAGTTTACATAAAGTATTAAGTTATATTTTTAGGTTTTGAAAGTTCAGTTACATATACATTTATTACTTTTTTCTATATGCAAACTACGGAAAGACTTGACAGTAAAATTGCAGTTTTTAATGTTTTGAAAAAAGAATTACAGTTTTTAGGGTATGTATTTTTAAATATTTTGTATTAATCAATTGATGACAATCATGCAATTAATTTAATCACATGAGCAGGGTTGGTTTGGTATAAATTCTGAATGAAGCAGCAACCTAATACACTTGAAAAAGCCTGTTAAGAACAGGCGAAAGCGCTTGTGGTTACTTGGAGTGGTTACTTGGATGGTTTTCTTGTTGTGTGTAATAAAAGAACTTTTTAACCTTTCCTGCTCGTCCATCTGGTGTTCGATAGTTTGGAGCTGCAGTGATCCTATCTACAGTACTGTTTTGTGTCTTTAAACGGAGGGTTCTGTGCCTCAGTGCCTAGTGGGATTCATGATGGAATCACCTATTACTAAGGTTTTGTGTTTTGCCTTAAGGGATTGACAGGTGAGAAACTGGTATGGCAACTATTATGTATATCGTGTTCTGCAGAGGAAGTATTATGTGTAGCATGCATGTGTTTGTGTTTAGGATGTCTACGGTTTTTAGGTATGTTCCTGTTGAAGACTTCTACATATGAAGGTATGTGTGATGTGGGTTTGGGTGGAGTAGCAGGTGAGGTGTGCATGCTAATGACCTACTCATTGCCACATGTGTTGACTGGTATGTGAGAGAGCATGCATTCAAGGTTCTTAATATAGTTGCATCTCTCACATGTTGAGTTCGTGTGGCCTGGGAGTAGAGGGTTATTGGGGAACATGAGGCAGTTACTACACTGTCTCAGGATGCCCATGTTGACCAAGCTGGCTGGAGAAGCTGTTGGAAATTGTACATCCACAATGTTAGGTAAATTCATATGGTCAAGAATGGCTAGTGGGTGAGAGGTGTGTTGGAACCTCTGAGGTTATGCTTAGTGTTCTACCAGACAGTAGAGCTGAGCCACAAAAAACCTCTGGAAGACCATAAGCAAAGTGCTAAGGGAAAATTCAACAAGCAAAGCATTTGCTTCTATAACCACCAATGGTAAATACTGCTGCATGGCATTGCATGATGGTGTACTACACGCACGTAAGTACAGATGCTGGGCTTGTATAAAACAAGAAATAACCCTTTTAACTCAAATGAGCCAATAAGTACACACTCTCTGAGCAATCACCCTTGATTAGATGGGACCCAGACAGCACTCTCCTCCCACAAGGGTGGTCAAAGGCCTTCTCCAACAAAAAATGGCTTGAATTTGATGCTCAGAAGATACAAAACAGCCCCAGAAATAGCAAGCCTGTAACTGGGCTATGCTACAGCAGCACTAGTACAGTATGCAGTAAAACGTGTCCAGACTCAGTTGCAAAAATTCAAGGAGAAAGTAGAAATGCAAATACAAATTATGAGTGCAAAATAAGAGCAAGAACAGGCACTTATAGTTAGTTGGGAGCAACAGATGCCTCAGATCTTTGAGTATCTCAGTAAAGAGCTAGTTTTAGTGCTCAAGTGATACAAGACAGTCTAGATTAAGACCAAATCTAGCCTATGCTAAGTGCAGAGGTATCTGAAATTTAAAGTACTTAAAATCAGTCACAACAGCAAAAAACAGTATAAATAAAGCATCAGTTCAGTAAAACAATGTTGTCAATGTAATGAAATAATAAAAGCAGTAATAAAAAGGGTGGAATAAATGCAATTGAACATTTTTAAGAACAGCAGCAAAAGCAAAATAAAGTATTAAAGTAGGAAAATACATACCCCGGGATTCATGAAGCTCGGCACAAGGACGGCATTAGGCTTGCGCCGACTGTGCAGCGTAAAGATGGCACAGCAGCACCACATGCATATTAATGAAGGCACTCTGCCGCAATGGCCACATGCATAGGAAATGTGTGTGAGTGCAGGGGGCGTTTCTAAGCCCTGCACGGAGGCGTGAACATGTCGGCTGCATATGAACAACCTAAAATGCTGACTAGTAAAGCCTGCCTCTAATAGTAATCACTCCTGTCAGTGTTTGTGGATACTGAAATGTATGCAAAGCATACAAGACAGTTTTGCAAACACCAAAATAAAAAGTAAACACAAAGGCACGTAGCTGAATATTGAGTCCCCGTCCCTCGAACAAATGACATTTAAAACCCCCTGCCTGTATTCCATTGTAGTGTCGATAGTTATACCAAGTGGAAGTGAAACGCAGCATGTTAGCGCACTGCCAATTGCTAAGCCTAGCCCAGTAGTTAGGGTTACCACCTGTCCCACATTGTGAGGGACAGTACCCCTCTAGGCAGTTATGTCCATACCAAAACCATTATAAATGTTAAATGTCCTGTGATTATAGGACATAATTATGTCCCATATTTTATGTAATAGTCCCATACAATACTTATTTCCATATGTAAAATACCTAAATGTTACAAGAAACAGAATAAGCAACTAAATGAAACAGAATAAGCAGCTAAACTGCTACAACAATAAGCTTACATTTAGGCATAAAACTAAAGTACTATCCTTTGTACTGACCGTGAGTATGTATTGGCCTGTAAAATCTGATGTGTGTCCCGAAAATGTCCCATTTTGGTCATATGAAAAGGTGGTGATCCTACCAATGGTCAGAGCATTCACCCAATATCTGCCTATTTGTGGTCCAAGCTGTCCTTGTCAGGAAGGCCCAAAGATGAACGGGTATTACCCGGGTCTATCTACCATGTCATGAAAGATAAGTATTTGCGTGTACCTATGTGCATGAAGTACAGCATGTGGAAGATCAAAAATGCTAGGGTAGTCCTCACAACCATATTGGTACCAGAGATATGTAGTGTACGCAATGTGTTCTGTTGACTGTGCCATGCGCCATCAACCAGAGAAGGGATGGATGATGTGTGTGGAATATGGGGGTGGGGGGTGATGGGTAATGTAATAATTCGCCAAGGGGAGACTGGGTTGGATGCACAATAGGTGAACTGGAGGTGTACGAGGGAGCAGTGGGTGAATCAGAAAGAAAACCAAAGAACAAACATTCACATCTGCAATACAACCTGACAGGCCATACTGTAGAACACAATCCTACAAACATATGAACATTAAAATGTGCAATACACATGTACAGAAACATTACCGGCACATACCCACATAATGGTCTGGCCTGAACTGAGCCATCCAATCCCAACACACCTGGATACATAATTGAATACCCATCATCCCCTTCACAGCACACCACCCCCCCTTCCTAAACGTCCACCAAAGCCACCCATACTCGGGCTGTTAGCTTGGCGCAGCCATAGCTGCACATAGTAACCCCTACTCATATCTAGTAGGCAGTCTCACCCTAGGCAGTCTCAGGATTGCAAACTATGTATCCCTTCCATGTATAACCATACCTCATTTTCGTAAAGCCAAAAGAATCGAGGTCATTGGTCCCCACAATTTTTGTATATCCCTCATGGGTTAAGTATCTGTTCTAAACATTAGACTTGGTGTCACGACATGATGTCCAATCCTGTAGACATCTGGACACAAGTTGTATGAGCAGTAGTTGTCCATAAGACTGCTCAGCTTCCAGCCGGTCCTGCAGAACATATGACCCAGGATTAAACACCTGACCGTGATGCACATCTCCCCACATGCATTATCGGGAATATATACTTTACACATTCGCATAGTGGCAGTCGGATATAGGGTGATTAAGGCGCTTTAAAGCAGACGTAAGTAGGGTTACCACCTGTCCCACTTTGTGAGGGACAGTCCCTTTTTAGGCAGTTGTGTCCTGACCAAACATAATACAATGGGAAATGTCCTGTGATTGTAGGAAATAATTATGTCCCATATTTCATGTAGCAGTTGCATAAAACAATTATTTCTGTATGTAAAATACTTAAATGTAACAAGAAACAGAATAAGCAACTAAACTGCTACAAGAATAAGTTTTCATTTAGACAAATAAGTAAAGTTCTAACCTTTGTACTGACTGTGGGTATGTGTCGGCCTGTAAAATCTGATGTGTGTCCCAAAAATGCCCCACTTTGGCCATTTGAAAAGGTGGCAAACCTAGACTTAAGCGGGTATGCAAGCATGTATGCGCGACAGTAAGTGGCAGTGATTCAACAGTATGGGAAATGCAAATAAGCGTGTAGGTGTATATGCATGTGTATGTGCAGACCGATATATATATATATATGAAGAATGAACATGGTCACAATATAGCAGTCATAACAAATGTGAAGGGAAACAGCAGCGGAACCCCCCATAATATTTAGTGCTGTTATATCAGGTTGGCCAGAGGGGAGCACACCTCTGCATCCCCAACCACAGGTAGGACGCTAAAAGTGAAACTAATGATGTCCCCATGCTAAGTCTGACTTTCAACTAGGTACAGGGTAGTGCCAGTCCCCAGTCGGACAAGACTAAACTCGAATGACCACATGAACACCCTGACAATCAAATACACGTCTGTGCCAGGACTATAGGCTTTGGAGGACTGAATGTACTCTGAGTCAACATGCGGCAAGGGTCCAGAACAGTAGGGAATGGCGCATGTGTAGTAGTGCGGTTTTCCCAACAGGAAAATGGATGCCTGCTGTGTTAGTGAAGTGTTGAGGCGTGTGTCCGGGTAACTATGAACCATGGGTATACATATAAATGAAGCAGAACACCAATAGTGTAGTGGGTAGTGCATCCAACTATCGAGCATACGTTGCCGGTTCGACTGCAGCACACACCATTTATGACCCATAATCCGTATACGAGCATATCTTGCTAACTTTATGCTGTATAACAATATAATACCAATTAAATGTGAACTAGGGTGACGTATCAAAGTAAGAATGTAGACGGATTTTGC